>NC_090855.1:11177500-11340000 GCF_024217435.2 Syngnathus scovelli
AATAGTGACACTAAATGGTTCAATTGAACATTTAAAGTAACATTCAAAAATTCAGAGTTGCATGCCTGCTTTGTACGCAAGCGTGATTAGCGCTTTGTGCGCCGCTAAAATGTGCCTTTTCACACACGGCGACGCCGGTATCAGACGCCTACCAGGCTGTGTCTCAGCTCCCTGTCCCCCATCTCCTCCCCTCATTGGATCCCAGTGTGTGTTTTGGCTAACCGGATTTGTCTTTTTGTGTTTACCCTACTTTCGAGCCCACTCGGGCGGCTTTGAAGACACTGAACAGTAGTGAGTCCAAAATCAAATGTCGTCTTGTGCTATCGTGCTCCGGTTGCATAAAATAGTTCTTCCCCTTGATAATACATTTGCAGCGGTCCCGTATTATAAGCCATGCTAGTCCATATGGCGTCCAGTCTGTGCAAAAATAACAAAAGCTATTATTCTAAAAATTACTGTTTATTTCTGTTATTATGGGTTTGATCAAGCACAAATTAAAGTTATTTGTTCATGTTCTGACTTAACTAGACACAAAGCCATATTTGGTTATATGTCAGGGAAAGCCTACTAGAACAATGGAACTTTTATCTGTAAGGACATTAGAGGCACTTTTATTCGTGACAAATCTGTACTGACTCCCATTTAATGTGAGTTTGAATGTGATTGGTTCATGCTAAAACCAAGCCACGTCACAGTTTTGAGAGGGTGTGCATATTTGTGCAACTACATAAGTTCAGTCATTTAGTTTTGCTTTTTCTGTCCAAAAGATAAAAAAATCAATTGAGTTTGATGGGTCACATGTACCTTTAGCGCAATTCAATTTGCTGTTATGTGTAGACCATACGGGCATGTTATTCAATAATTCAAATTGTAAGCCATCCGATCGATCACGTGTAATTGATCAGTTGCATTGCAAATGAGGCAAAACGGTTTGCACCGCTGAGCCACAAGCCCCCGTCTCAGCACATTTGCCGTCTCAAGGAGATCAACATGCAAACCTGAGTGACACCCGCATTGGTTGAGATTGTATTGTTGAACCATATCAAAAAATATTGTGTCAAAGAACTCATTTAAAAACAAGACAAAGCAAGTGCATTACCAAGGATCCTTTAAGAATTCTGTCGATTGTGTTGCTGCAATTGATTAGTCATGTCTAGAACCAATTGAGGCAAAACGTAGCGGCCTACTTGGCTGCAACCGGCAGAGGCATTGATTCAGTCTTGTTGTCTGAAGAAGATCAACATGAATTCGGTGAAGGGAAGTTTAATACAGTACACGACGAGAGGAGTTAAGAACATTCACAGAGATGTTCTCTCCTGCAATTCAAAAATTATATCATTCGGTTGCGTCCCATTTCTTTCAAAATATACAAACATGAACATTCACCAAAGAGTCACTTCTGTGTAACTACAGCTGACACGTTGACCCTGCTATCTCCCAGGTGATGCCGAGTCTTAAATCTGGGGAAGCAGCCGCTGTAAAAGCTGGCCGCTGACCTTGTCGTCCTCGGTCCTCAGCAGGGACCTTCATCTCCCCTCGCATCGGTGGCGCCTCACGTCGCGGTGACCCTGACATCTCTCTCTCTCTCTCATTTGCCCAGGGTGGAGGAGGGGCCCCAGTGACAGTGGACAATGGCTGCCATGACGACGGTGCCCAGCTATACCCCTTCGCTATGGGTGCGGATGTGTCACGCTCTCCCTCGGCTGGACCTCACCATGCAAATGAGGGACAACCTTTTTGCCCCGGACAGCTGGGAGTACCAGCAGGTAGCACACACACACACACACACACACACAGACACTTGTCACTAGGTCACACACTGCAGTGAAGTTTGCACACACTGCGGTTTCAGTGATGTCATGCAATCTGTGTCATAACATACGAGAAGTCCCTGAATGCAAGTCTTGCTTTCAAAGTTATAAATTGAGCCGCTGCTAGAATTACAGCAGCTGACGTTAAATACTTTTTGACAAAAAAACTAGGCTGTGCTGAAATATTTACTGTTTTTTATTTCTTATTTGAAATGTACTTTATCTCGACCACCATCTAGTGGTTGATGGTGGAATTACACCCCAAATAGTAATGATATACAATCTGTTTAGTTCTTTACACTCTATTTAAGTATGTTTTATATTTATTATAAAGTCCATTTCTATAGAGTGCTATTTTTTGAAAATGCGTTACATATGTTATAAAAAATGATCTACTGCCTTGACTCATTCCCCATCTTGCGTAGGCTTTTTTTTTTCTTCAATGCTCCACTACTAGGTCACTCAGTTGCACCTGCTCCTGTGCGTGCACGCGGCCAGCTATCAACTTGCGCGTAAAAATCCGAGTTGCCGCCGGGCTGCACGGATGCGAATCTCTGCGCTTTGCCATGCAAAATAGAAGGGCTCGCCCGTCTTAAACAAACTGTCTCACAGTGCAGGCTTGTGACTTTGCTGGGGCACAAAAGGGAGGATGTTGGTGATGGTGGTGAGAGGGGGTGAAAAAAAAGACAGAGAGAGAGAGTGTGCAAATCATCCTGCAGAACACAAAGACAAAAGCGACTTAAAGTGCTCTGCGAAGGCAAAGAGAGAGGGAATGAGTAATGCGAGGAGGTTGCTGCGGAGAAGTCCGGGGCTGGGGGAGGCTCACATCGAGTCAGCCAGCGGCGGCAGTGAGCGAGACTCGCACTGAATGTATTTAAGTAGGTCACAGATTATTAATAGAGATCCAGGCGCTGTGGATAGATAGAAAGGAACGAGAGGGTAGAGTGGGGGAGACGAAAAGGGAGGGAGGGAGCGTGGGGAAAGCGGGACGGTGGGGAAGAGGAGGTGAGACAGAGTGATGCGGAGGAATGCGCGGGAGTGACAGACGGGCAGACGGATGAGAGGATAATACGGGGAGATGTGCGCTGAAAAATGCATTTCAGTAATGCTGACTTGATGACACAAGGCCCGATCAGATGCCTGATATGGCTTAGTGACATCAGACTCCGTCTGATAGCCGACCGCTCCGCGGTGAGCCGCCCGCCCGCGCTGGTCGCAAAAAAAAAAAACTCGCTTGACACCATCATATTTAATTTTCATTATGTGCAAATTGTGGTGACTTAAAAAAACACAACTAAAGGGACATTTTTGAAGAGCTGTCTTTTATCAACCCCCTCTCTGTTAGACCCTGCTGGTTTTATCCAGTTTATCGGCCATCGCCCTGGTTATCTCCCTCTTGGTGATTCTGTCCTTCCTCATACACTACTGCTGCTGTCACCGTGGCGACCGCGGCGAGGGATCTGAGGAGGAGGAAGAGGACGAAGACGGCAGCACGGGTCACGGCTACGGCGGCAAGAAGGGTCGAGGGATCTGCTGCGTCACGTGGGTGGCCGTGGCGTCTGTCACGCTGTGCTGGTGAGGAGGCGGACGCACGTGTCGTTTTGAAAAAGGTGTTGTCGTGGCGATGTGCTGCCTTGACCGCTTTTTAATGTAGTGAATTGCGGTCTGATCAATCTGGACGGGTCGGGGGGTGAAGACATTCCAAAGTGAGTATTCAGAGGAATTCTTGTGATGCGGAGAAATTCCGTGGGAGGTAGACATCATCTGATTGTACAAAATGTCACAAAAATTTTAGGAAATAATCAAACTGCGTCATACTCAATAATCATGCATTGTAAAGTGAACTGATAGTTCTGTCGGCGTAAAAAGCAGGATGACATCCTATATTTTCAACAAAAACTAGGAGGTGCTGAAATACGTTTGTGAATCTATAATTTTGTGGTGTACAATACACACCATGAATTATGTTGAATTATTTATTCAATGAAAACAACTTTTAAAGGCCTTCTTTTTAATACCAGCAAAATTATTTGTCACTAGTAGCCTAATCTTCCACAATGTTGTTTTTCATAATCTTGTTCTGCACAAAAAAGCAAAAGATAATTGGTGAAATTCGGTCAGTATCGTTGCCAAATTTCCAGAATCCAAATCAGGAAGTGACATCATTGCGATAGAGTGGCGCGTACGTTAGGTTGAGCGGCGGCAGCAAAGCTGTGAATCACATGTTGTCATCGCCTTCATCATCACGCGCTTTTTTTTAGTCACCAGAAACAAGGTGAGGCCTGCTTGACATCTGACTGTCATCTGTGCTCTTGTTTGTCAACCTCGTCCCGTGACCCAACCACACATACATAACTTTCTTATTGTAACTTTCTGCTTTAGAAAGAAGCAAAAGTCACATCAGTGAAACGTTACAGGCGGATTTGTGTCATAATACATGCGTAGTGTTAAACTGCTTCCCTTTTTAAACTGTTTTAGCTGTGTTATAGCACACAATGTGGAAATTTCCCAAGGGACAATTACCCATAACTTTAACCGAATCACTTTTAATTCATGTTATTTGTTTACTAATGTGGCGGTAACTGATGTAACCAAAGCAGAAAACTACAATCAAAGTACTAAATCTATTTTGAAATGTGAAACCCATCTGCATGCTTGAACTGATGTACACGCCCGATCCTAATGATGTCATCATATGCAAACTATACACGCAGTCCGTGTCTCCCCCTTATGGAGCCTCTTATAATTGTAGTCGGTTATTATCACATGAGCTGGATAACTATTTATGATGTTTTTACATGCGGCCTTCAAGAAAAAACAGCCAACGTGATTTGTAGTGACGTTCTCATTTGGCAGCTTTCAATGCACAACACACACACACGTTATAATCTGGGTCACATTATATGGGAGATTGGGTCATACCATTCGTCTCTGGTCGGAGGGGATTTGACGAACAGCTGGCCCGAGTCTTAATCTGAATTTTTGAATAAAAGGAATGATGTGTAAATCTGTTGCTACGGTTCACATTTCCATCGCTTATTTTTTTTCCCCGTCATCTGTTTGATTTGCGCATTCACCCAGGATGGATCGCATCCTTGCCCATATCTCATTTATTTCAAATGTACAGTCCAACGCGGCACTTCACGCCTCTGCTATCTGCTCTCATGTGCGCGCACACCTCCCACAGTCTTTTCACGTTCCCCCCTCCCCTTCTTTCTCCTCTGCCTCCCTCTTTTGCAGTGTTGCCATAGGCATCGGTTTCTATGGCAACAGCGAGGCTAATGATGGGATGTATCAGTTGACCTCGTCGCTTCTCACAGCCAATTACACGCTAGCTTCCATCGATTTGCTGGTGAGTGGTGCTCTCCGCAAGTAAAATGTCACGCAGAATCCCTGCCCGGCTTGACGCTGCTTGCCGAGTGTGTGTGTTGAGTGTGAAAGAAAATGGCATACAAATGTCTCTCTGATTGATTACCCCCCTTCCTCCCTCCCCTGGTCAAACAGTGGTTGCTGTGTCACTTTGCTAATTGTCCTCCATCCGGAGGACTCTTTTCGGGTTTCACATCGGTCAAATCCGATTTGGTAGTGGGTGACTACCGCCGCTTTCACGTCACCAATTAACACAATGAAGTCAAAAGTGAATATAGATGATTGCAATAAAAGCAGCAACCCACAGTGAGTCGGGCATGTGCAAACGAGCTGCAGTTGCACGGCAAGAAAGAAATAGAACTACGCTGAATGTTTTATGACCTTCGGGACCGCTGAGTACAGGTGCTGCTGATCCGATCTGATCTGAGTTGCACTATTAGGAGGATGCTAGACACACACACACACATAGGTAAAAGGTTGTCTGGTTCATTGACTCTGTTATATAAACATCTCAAAGCACCCACGCAAAAAGAGCTTTGAGATAAAGGGGAAAAAAATCCCCAAACATTTCTCCTGTGCTTTATAGCATCACTGGGCTGAGCTTACATTGTGAATCATTTAAAGTAGAGTTGACATGAAAAGAAATATATTTTGGAATAAGGCGCCCAAGCAAGACATTATTATATAGACAAAGGTTTTTGGACATCTATTCAGGAAGTGAGAATGAATCAATATTTAGCGATTTTAAACTGTGTCCATTTGTGAGCTACAGAGGTTGCAAAATTACTCACACCCGGTGCTCCAAGACTACAAGAATTCAAAAAATTTAGCCTAAGCTGACTCAAGTACTTCAGGCATACTTGCGGTTCAGACAAAAGAGAATATTCACTTGTCTGTCCCAAATCCGACCACAACGTTACAGCATCCCAAATTTGTGGTTTACTCATATCCTCCTCCTCCTCCTCCCTCTGCAGATTTCCGATACAATCAATGGTCTGCAGCTGTCCGTCTCGGGCCCGCTGACCACAATGGAGGAGATGTTTACGGGCAGCAAACCCTTCTTGGTTTCCACGCGGAACTGCCGGAGGTTATCCGAGAACGTCATCAGCCTCCTCTCGTCCATCTCTGTGGCGCGGTTTGGCTTGGACGCGGGACCGGGCAACGATAGCGGCGTCAGCGGGGCCTCCATTATACCTCTGACCCCGGTGCCACCCTCGGTGGCTCCCACGGTGGCGCCCTCGGGTGGCCTCATGCCCGGCCCCTTTTCACCTGGGTGGGCAGCCAACACGTTAATGATGAATGAGGACTACAGGTGAGGGCGGCCCAGACAAACATATAATATTCCAAATTCATCGTTTTTTTTTTTTTTTTTAAAGCCCTGTTTTCTTTTTTTAATCAGTCAAATTTATTGCGGTTGTTAACTCAAAAAGTCTTAAAAGACCCTTTTAAAAGTCTTAATATACTTTTTCTTTTTACTACTTCAACCAAACCGCACATCCATTAAAAACTTTCCACTTTGCTTTTAACCACATATTTTCTACTTGGAACTCGTTCAATAAGTCTCTCTCAGTGTATTGCGAGGTTTTTTCATCCTACAACAGCCGACCGGACTTGAGTGCGTCTTGACATAAACAAACCAAATTCAGACAGACAGAGAAATGATGCACTTGAGCGACCTTTTCCGCAACATCCTAACCGCACATTCCTGTCGTCAGGAAGGGAAGGGCTGTACTTGCATGTTTTAGCTGAACCTTGCAAAAAAAAAAATATTTTTGTGGTTTTTCTTTTAGGTGGTTGTCATACGTCATGCTGCTGCTACTCGACCTCATTGTGTGTCTCTTCATCTTGCTCGGACTGGCCAAGCAAGCTCGATGGCTGCTAATTTTGTGCGTAAGCGCTCACGTTTGCATCTTCATCCGCACGCGTGTGTCTCCCCCCTCCCCTGACGTGTTAATGCTTTTTTCCCCCCGCAGAATGACTGTGCTGGCCTGGCTGGCTCTCTTCCTAAGTTGGGGCTCGCTGGGCTTGGAGACGGCCACCGTGGTGGTGAGTGGGCCCAGTATAACCCATCCATGGGTCAATGTACGAATACTTGGTTAGAGCGCGAATTGCGTGGAACCGAGAACCTCGTAGGGAGCGCCGCAGTGACGGCAGAGCCCCAAAAAGGAAGGAAAATGGGGCAGAGATTAAAAATTCAATGCAAGCGTGCACGAGGAGCGTCTGCGAGCAAAGTGCGCGCCGGCGTGGGCGTTTGGCTCAGAGACGTCAAGATGGAAGATGAAGGGAAGTGCTCCGGGCGGGAGCCAGGGAGGAAGGATGGGTTAGAAAGACGAGGAACCAGCAGCGGCTTCCCGTCGCTCTCCACGAGGCCTCTCTTGGATCAAAGTGCCAAACTGGCCAGAGTGAAACTCGCAAACAAGAGGAAGTCGAAACCTTTTTTTTAGACATTTGTTTGTAACGGGGTACAGAGGGAGCGTTTCACGTCCATTTCCAGCGTCCCCCGTGAAAGAATGTGTCAAGAGGCCAAATAGTGGCTGTTTTTCTGCTCTGCTGCCTGTTTTGTGTCTCGCGGGGCTGGGGGGAGATGTCCCAAAGCCTGTTAGGCCACACAGAGACGCTCTGTCCCTGGCTAGCGATAAGGAAACAAAGGGCTCGCTGTGGGCCGGCACGGTTCACTCTGTCCTCAATGGCCACGTTTACCCGCCTGAGTGGGCCTCACTGTGTGGGACTATCGCTCCCTCTTCTGGTGAGTGCACACAGCAGGGTGCAGTACGATACCGTATCACCAAAAAAGATCTCACAGCATACCAGCAGGCAAAAAAAGTCCACATCTCAAATCATCTTTCCCCAGTCAAGTAAGTGCAAATGCCATGAATCTGTTCCAACCTCCCGAAGAAAAACAATAAAGGAAAATGACACTGTAATATTTGAAATACAAAGTCGATCGAATGAATAAATGAACAGCTTGCTCAAATGTATCTCACCCATTTCCACTGCCAAAAAACAGATGTTCAATCTTGAGGTGACAACGCGGCTTTGAAATTAGCTGTTGAGAATTCAAGAGTTAATAAAAATGTTCACAAGCTATTTTCAACACTTTAAATTTAAAATAATGTGGACAACATGGGGACAGACCAGTAATATTAATTCGAGAAAAAATATAAAAGTGACCTTGCTTGGAAAGTTTCTGCCTGACAACAATGAAATATTAAGATATGTTATAAATGTATGTCGGTGTTTCTGATAAGGTTTCGGGGACGTCGCGCTAATGAAAAGACATGCTAGGCTGCTGCGGGTTTATTGAGGACAGCAGCAGCAGCATTGCGTGAATTTGTGGCCGCTTGCCATCTGCATCCCGTCACATTTGTCAGGAGGGAAGTATGTCACCCGGTCAGCATGTCTGCTAACGTCTCCCTCCTCCACTTCTTTCCCTTTCTTTGCCAGGCTCTCAGCGACTTTTGCACCGATCCAAACTTGTTTGTGCTCAACTCCACAAACTTCAACACGGGAACCAGCTCAGGTACCTGTTGCCGCTCCCCACTAAAAAAAATAAATAAATACGATTGTTGTTGTTCCTCCTCTCTGCCATGCATCTGTGTGATGCTCCCACATGACCTCATTTGTGTCCTCACTCAGACGTACTGGATTATTACCTGACCTGCAGCCGACGCATGAACAGTCCGTTCCAGCAGGTACTGTTCTACCTTCAAGTTTGCTATTGAGACGTCATGGGACCTATGGAACCAGATTTCATGAAATACTTCTAAATCTTTGTGTTCTGTCTTCAGATCCTCACCCAGTCCCAGAGGGCGCTGTCCAACATCCACACACACCTTTCCAGTGTGGAACGTAACGCCCTCACACAGTTCCCCAAAGCTGAGGTGGGTTTGAGTCATCCTGAAGAAAAAAAAAAACGTTTGCTCTGTCATGATTTTCACCTCATGGGACACTTTACTCGCAGAAATCACTCAGGGATGTTCAACAGATTCTCAACAGCACAGAGGGCAACTTCCACCAGCTGGTGGCCCTGCTCAACTGCCGAGGCCTCAACAAGGTAAGAAGACAGATTTGCTTTGAAGACTTATTGGAATTATTTGAACTTATCCGTCCCGTAGGACTACATCGACTCACTGAAAGGTCTGTGCTACGACGGGATGGAGGGACTCCTCTACCTCTCCCTTTACTCGTTCCTTTCGGGTTTGGCCTTCACTGCCATTCTTTGCTCTCTGCCCGGGGCCTGGAGGAGCTTTCCAAGGTAAGGGAGGAAGCGAGTTCTCATGTTGCCCCCGCACACAGTTTTGTCCTTCTTGCTTTCCGTCGTTGTTTGATTGTGCGAATGAATGCTACATGACCTTTTCTTCATCCTCTCTATGTTAGCCATCCATTCTCACTCATCTTCATCTCTCTCTCTTCCATGGGCGCCGTTTGGCCAGTGAATCGGAAGAGTACGAGGACTCGGACAGCGAGAGTGAGGACCCCTTCACCTCCCATCAGGCACGTAGACAGACGGCCTCGGGGTCTCAGCGCGGGGCCATGGCCCCCTTCTATAATTACCCGGGGGCCGGGTGGACACCCCCCTTTTCTAGCGCGCCGCCCCTCCCGTGAGTAACACCAGACACACGGACACGCAGACAGACAGACAAACAGACAGACAGACGCTTCCAGATGTTGCAGGAGAGTCCAGAAAAGCATATGTAGACTCACATATTACATGACCTGCTGCAATGTTAGGTACGCTTGCACAATTTGATGAAGAGTGGGTATCTATTATATCTATCTGGCTGGCTAGCTCGCTACTAGCGTGCTAGCTTCAGTAGATACTATCTTGATACTAGCTCTCACTGGATTGTGCAGGTGTACCCAATGTGGTGTCCGGTCAGTCCGCATTTCAATTCCACGTCACCCCCCCCCACCCTCTTCATCACATCTAAGTTCGACTGTAACTCGGACACATAAGAGGTAGCCAGCGAGCCTTGGTGCGCTCCTTACACACGCAGCACTAGTTGCTCCTCTGCAGACAGACACACAGACAGGTCAACATGGACGACAGTGTAGACAGAGGAGCGGACACAACTGCGGAGGCCTGTCTGTCTGTCTGTCCGTCCGTCTGTCCGACCGCCCGCCCGTGTGTCTGTCCAATCCGTCCATCTGTCTCGAGTGTTTCCCGGACAGACGACGCAGGCCCGCTTTGATTTTTTTAATTTCCAGCCCCCTCTTCCCCCCAGCTTGAAATTGCAGCGTCATGATCTCCACCTAGTAAGACCAATGCTGTGTTTTTTTTTTAAGGGAATTCAGGGTGGGTAATTTGGCAAGAGAAGCCGTCTAGGTACCGACCTTTTCCACCCTCCGCATCACTCGTCATCACTTGTCTCCTCACTGTGATCTCTCCTGGCATTTTTTTCTCTTCATGACCCCTCACACGTCTAACATCCTATTTTAGGCACAGTCCCACTTCGGCAAGCCGTTTGCTTTCATGCATTAGTGCATTCTTTGTCCGCATCACAATTAAGCAGTCGAGTGAGTTGGTCTGTCTTGACTTTCTTTAAAACATATCTCAATGTGACCGCACATAAGCATTCAAATCGTTGTTTTTTTTACACACCGCATTAAAAATATATCTGAAACGTTATTATTTTAAGTAACAAATTTGACTAATTTTGCTAATATCGCTATATGTCAGAACGAATAATTTTGTCGCGAATAAATAATTTCTTTCTGACCGATTCAGGGAAATTCTCCCATGACTATTAATGGATTGCATAAGTGTACCTAAGTGGCACTAACACATGGTGTAGCCGAATCAGTCCACTCGTCTGCTGAGTGACTTGCCCCAAAACGTTTTCCCTGCTTTTCTCACGCATTCGCTCGTTACGGCAACTGAAATGCATACAAACAAGCCAGCCGCACCTCCGGTCATGAGCGGAGATGCACGCCGACTGAAAGTGAGAACGAGAGAGCGAAAGCTGTGCTTTGTGCGCTTGATCTCTAACCGCTGATTCTCCCTCTTCCCTTTTGACCTTGCCCTCGACTCCTGTGCCACCACCGCCACCGTGTCCCGTCTTTCTCGATGTGTCTTCTTCATCCTCCATCCCTCCTCTCCTCTCCTCCTCCTTCCCTTGTCTCTTTCTACTCTCTCTACGCAGGACTCCAAACGTTTCCTCCAATGGCAACCCTGGCTATGAGAGCCTCCCCTTGACTGACAGGCAGTCCCCACCCCCCTCTGTGAGTTCCTCTGTTCTTGTGTGTGCCATCTTATCATCATGCTGGTTACTAGTGCGTTACCGGGGAACCGATGTTCTACCAGGGGTCGTTTTTTTTTTTTTTTTTTATTAAACGGTGCATTAAATGGGGGTGGTGGGGTGAAAAATGGCGGCAAATCACTACATTTAGCTAAATAAAGCTCCTAGTTTGTCGGTGAATTCAAGGGGGCTCCACTGTACCCAGAAAAAATTCTGGATGATCCCCACCCCTGTATTCGTAAACTGGTTTTCCCTTAAGTTCGTCCCCAAGTACAAAAGTTCAAAATGGTTATGAAATGAAATAATCAGTATTCATTTTTGACTTCCAGATGCCATTTCCTTGTTTGAATGACATTCTGTGCTCTTTTTCCCACAGTACTCTCCCAGCATGCTGACTGGTTACGGGGGAAGTCAATCACACCCTAACCCCACCCATTCGAGGAACCTGTATTCACGTTGATAACTAATTTTCTTTTCTTAGCAAATGTATAGAAGAAAAAAAACAAATGTTTAGTTTTCATATGAATGGACACTTTAAAAGGAATGGAACTTAATCGTAAAGAGAAAAAAAAGGCTTTAGCGTCGCGTCTAACGTCGGTACCACTGAGTATTCTTGTTCTGACAATTCTGATGATTAGAAGCACTTATTTAAAAAAAAAAAAAAAAAACAAGGAGCAGGAGCAAAAAGGACTGTGGGCACGCCAATATGATGTGAAAGCAAACCCTCCCCTTGTTTGTCCAAACTGTGTAAACTGTGAACAGTGGTGAGGCAAGTGGAGAATGGTATTGACGTGACTACGTTATGTCGTTTTATATTCTTCAATGTATCACCCATTGATTTGAAAGTTGTTTTATATATACGGTATATATATAAATATGACATTGTTGTAGAAAAAGAACTGGCACGTAGCAACAAAAGCACATGTTTTTTTTTTCTTTCTGTCAATGGTTATGCAGTTCCCCCTCACTTGGTATATATTTTTATTCTTACTTTTTATAGGTGGTAATTCTGTATTTTCTGTGTATTACCTTACGCTATTCTGTATATCTCACTGTCTATATCTGAATAATAATAATAATCATCATTTCTCTTTTAAAAGAAAATAATCACAGTGGTTGAGGGCTACGTGAGCCTTGTTTGAATGGAGAACCCTGAAAGAACTACAAATCCCATGCAACAACAGCAGGTACAGAGCAATAATGTACAGTGGGTAAAGAAAATCTACACACTATTGTTCAAATGCCAATTTTTGGTGATGTAGAAAAATTTGACCAAGTTGAATCATTTTTAAAATGTTTTCCCACTCAATGTGAAGTAAAACCTGTACAATTTTGGGAAGAAATATTTGAGAAGGTAATGACAATGGTGATGATGTGGTTGCACAAGTGTGTACACCCACCTTGAGGGATGTTGCTGTGTTCAGAATTTGAGTGTGTACACTTTTACATGATCTCATTTGGTTTTACGAGGTGAGTCTGGTTTTACGAGTTATACTAGTCAATTTATGTTGCGCTCATTTTTTGAGGTCACAAAATCCTGGCATTTGAACAGGGGTGTGTAGACTTTTATAAGCATTGCATAGCACAGCATTGGGTCTCCAAGATGTTTTTTTTTTTTTTTTTTTGGTATATTGGAGATCTCATTGAATCCTCCTCCCACCCGACCTTGTTAACTCCTCCAATTGAGTTTGTACTCTCAATGCTCCTTTTGAATGGCATCCTTTTACACTCAAGAGTCTAATATGAATAATAATAATAACAATAATAAAAAAATCTAAACCTGAGGCTCAACCTTTTTTTGACACTCATGGAACATTTGCACGATAACAGCAAAATGTAAAAAATTTGCACATTCCTTTCAATTGTCATTACTGATTGTTTTTATGAAGTTAGAAGTTTGTTTTAAAATCTGAAAAATATTAATGACTTTTTTCATTCATATCACCAGTCAGCAAATTTGGACTAAAATTTCTGACCAGAAATGTAAGTAAACTATTTGATGCATTTTTTGCTGCTGATTCTAAATTTCCTCTAATTTCTTTCCACTAGCAAATCATTTTCTTAAAGGAAATAAAATCCAACAAGGCCTGAGGGTTAAAACAAAAACCAAAATTTATTATAAATACATTTCAACATTAAAAACTTAGTAGGTCGTCAGTCAATAAGTCACAAGTGTGCACCACAGACAGACAGACAGGCAACGCTTATTGGATATGCATAGATCAATAGCGATGGGCATTTGAATTTGTCAATTGGTTATTATTATTTTTTAACATTGCTAGTTTGACTGTAATGTTACGAGTAGTGTACGCTCTTTTCTCACTAGTAGGACACTTTTGGAAAATACTGAGGTGAAACTGTACCCAATTTAACAACTGTGCTACTACTACCAGCGGAATAAAAATTTACCAGTTAGTGTTTCACTAGTAGCATGAAGATGTCAACTTGAGCAAAGTTGGATAGAAATACATAGTCTGATCTGTAATCTGCTTTTTTTTGTTCCCATCATGAGCGATCACTGTTATTATTAATATTATGATGACATCATGCCAACACTTTGTACCACCAAACCGTTCAAGCGCTCAGTCCAGACTGGCTTCCCATGTTAGCTTAGCTGCAGAGAAAAAAGTTACAATCATCGGATCGTCACGTCACAAGTGCACAAGTTTATTTGAAAGCCGTTTGAGCATTTAGTTCACATTCTTGAGACCTTCAGATTCATTTACTAGAATTACGCTCTTTGGTTAGTCATTCGACTATTGCGCTGATTTGTGTCCTAGTGAGGTCAAAGGGCGCACTAGTTGACTGGATATCAAGAAAACGGTATAAATGTTCAAAGGCTTTCCAAACGAGCTTCTCTTTGGCGCGTGTGGTCGTTAAGTGTTTGTTCCCTGAAGACTTTGCTGCCATGAGGTGTGTTAAAAAAAAAAATGAAGAAAAAGAAAGTCCTGTGTTTTGCTCTCACGCCGCACTGTTCGCACCATCACCGGCGGGGTCGGGGTTCAGCCAGGAGCCATCCTCCTCCACCTCCCGCGTCACCACCAGCAGCATCTCCGCCACGTCTTGAGAAAGCTGCTCGCTGAGAAAAGTTCTGTGAGAGAGAGAGCACAGAATGCATGTGAGTACATTTTTCATCCAATCAGATTTCAGCTTTTATGTGTTGCCGTGTCAACTTAACCTTGGGATGGAAAAACTGAGAAAAATTAATTTCCAAGATATTTTCTGCAAACTTTCACCAGTGTTTTATTAATCTGCATCTTTGCTGATTGTGTTTGATTTATATTTTTATGTTATTCGACAAATATTGTGATCTTGGTAGATTCTATGAAAATTATGATCTCCTACTGTAGTTCCTTTTCCCCTCCGATGCACACGGGACTCTTCAGCTTAGAGTCTAGGTTGTAGTACTGCCCGTTGACTTGGCGTACGGCGAGCCAGTGGCGCCGCTTCAGCAGCGGCAGGGACAGGATCCCCAGTGAGACACACGAAGGGACATTCAGGATGAAGCCCTGAACCTTGGAGATGCACAAGCTCTGAACCGTCCTGTAGGGTATAAAAACAAAAACCATCACGCCCACCCTCTTGATAAAAGTTGCTTTAAGGTGTGTCACTGACACATACCTGCGTTTATCCCACCACACAGCTGCCAGCTCCTTGCTCTGTAGGGCCGCCATGATGACGTTGACGTCATAGTTGCCTGTGCCGAACACGGAGCGATGTGGGTTGACCACACATTGTGGAGCCAACCTTCAAAAACGAGGGGAAAAAAACACATCTTTGCATCTTGAGCAAGTTCTGTTTCAGACATGGGGAATGTGAATTTCCATCCACAAAGATTCCCTCCAGGATGCGGCCAGTCACAAACAGCTGATTCATTCCGAGGAGATGCATTTATGTGAAGTAACCACAGAAATTCTATGGTCAGGCTGGTAAACAACGCAGATGAACAATAACACTTCTCAGATTCACTTTGACTGCATGTTGACATCAATATTGGGTGTGACTAGTTTTTCACACTGGAATTTTGATTAGTCGCCAACACATGACTTAAGAGCTGTTTCCGCATGACTCTCCTGTGCGTCTTTTCTTTTTTTTTTTTTTGGGGGGGGGGGGGGGGGGGCATAATAATGGCAAAATTTTATCCAATAGCTATTAGTTAAATGAATTAGCGAGCTTGGTCATGGAGGAAACAACTCGTAAGTCTGGGGTACCCTGTGTAACCTCATTGGACGAGATACCCAAACGAAAATGAAACTTTAGTGGTGTGGTGGCACCTCGCCTGAGGTGGCAGGTTTCTAAGGAGCGCCCCTGTTGCACACAAACTACTTCACTATTTATTTGTGGCTCTTTTTATATACATATATATTTGTGCTTTTTGATCACTTGATTGCAAACGTCCAAGCGCACACACATTAAATAAAATATAATTTCACGCCGTACCGTTTGCAGATCTCGTCGGCTGTCTCCTTTGTAAACACCCTCTCCTGCAGCACGTTGTTGAGCGCGTGGATGGCGCACAACTCCAGACGCTGCTTCTCGTGGAACACTTCCCCTTCGCTCATAATATTCGCAAAAATAACAACAGGCAACTTTTCCACTACCCGATCCAAACAAAAATCAACCGCGTTGGCGCAAGCAACATAAGTAGCGCCGAGCTAGCTAGGTAGTTAGCTAGCTAACATGGCTACTCCAACGCCCAACAAGCTAACAACTATTTTTAAAAATTTGTGGAAGCCTTTGGATTTTTTTTTCTCCAACGTGTGTGAGATCGGGAAAAATATGCTGTTGACTAAGAAATTCCCAGCGAAAAACAAGAAGGCGGTGTTACGCGCTTGACAGCTCCATCCAGAACACCCGGAAGTGCCTCGTGTTGATGTTGTTGTAACAAGTTTTTCCATTTCATTCAAAACAAAACTTCACCAGTTTGTAATTTTGTTTGGCATACCCAGCCACTGCAAAAAAACAATGTTGTAAAATTAATAGTTAAGATGAAAAAGTATGTATACCATCTTTTTATACTCAACAAAATTTCAAGCAGCTTTTTTCTTGTGAATTTAAATACAGGAGCTGAATCCGTATTTCTACAGATAATAATTTTATCTGAGTCATCTATTTATTATACAGAATTATCTGTATTTCTTCTGAAGTACTATTTCGTGTATATATGTATAATATGGTTACCGTTTCATCCCAATCATAGCAACACTTTCAATGCTTCTGAACAGTGAATTGCCATTCTAAAAAAAAATAAAAAAATTAAAAAAAACAACAAAAGGAAATACAACTTTACTTAATACTTTACATTTTGCCGAGATACACAATCATCAGATTTTTTTGCCGCTGTGTAGGAGCGCCCTCCGGTGCCTATGTTGAATGGTAGTTTGCAACCAAGATTTCAACATCTTAAATTTCTTAGTTAATTTCTTAGTTATTGTTTTTTTTTTTCAACATAAACAATTTTTGTTTCAAGAACACATACTGTCATAATTATATGGTTTGAGTCGGATTATTCATAAAATGTTTATTCCGGGTAATTTTAATCATTTTCCATTTTTTCTGGGCTTGTTCGTGGACGTTCGTTCAAACGGACCATTCACGGACAACTACTAGCCCCTCGAAACAGATGGTTGGGCTCCTCTCGATGACGTAGAGAACATCTACATTACAATTGGTTGAATTCAAGCAATTCACTTTACTGTCACGATCCCATTGGGCCGTGGTCTGGTTAACTGAGCAACGTATTTTTGTTCCTGTGTCAACTAAAAAAGAAGAAAAGCGCAGGAGCTAGCGAGCAGAAGTTTCTACCAAATAATTATTTTTTTACTTCCACATAGACAGAAAGGCCTCATCGTGTAATCTAAAACCCGCTGCTTTGAAAGAGCTAATTTTGAAAATGGTAAGACTGACGTTAGCAGTCGATTGTACGGCTAGCTTTTAGTTAGCATTAGCTTGTTTCGGTGTTTAGCCGTCGTCAGGCGTCGAGGTTCCTTCCTCCTATTCGGTCATATTTAAACAAATAGTGATGTCATTTCAGTAACCTGACGAACTATTTTGTTAGTTTGCTGCGTGCATCAGCGAGGAAAAAATTGCTTACATCAAGTGTTAAACGCGGGCTTTATTTCTTTTCTTTTTTTACGCTAGCGTAGCTAACGTGACGTCATTTTAAACCCCAATCTGATATTACTAGGCTCATTTATCTTTTTGTCTATAAACGACAACAGCTTTATCACATTGAAACGCGTCTTGACGGTTAATTTAAAGTTTAGTCTATTCAACAACATCTGTGACAGTAAAATAAGTACGGCATGTAGCATTTTTCTTTCGGAGATAGCTAAACGATGTTAAATGTCCTGCAATTGACATCATGTTCTGTATTTGTCTTTAATCCTGCACTGATAAAAATCTGTACACACTGTATTACGATTAAGTGAGTTCGGTAGCAGGTATCCCACATTTACCACGGGAATACGTTCTACACTTTACTCCTCCCGCACACCTATGAGATTTAAATGTATAAAAACATTGAAATTGTCAAGAAATATGTCAACAAAAGCACAGAAATGACTAGCGATTCTCAGTCATAAAATGTATAGAAAATACATTGTAAGATGCCGCTATGTCGGCGAGTCTGAGTGCTGTGGTTGACCACTGTCTCCATTTTCTCGTGCAAAGCTTTTACACTGTACAATTAAGGCATCAAAGACCCCGCTAGCATAGAAATATGCTATATAGCCGAGCAACACTGTACGCTAAAGTCTGATGAACTTCTCTGTCTTCCAACAGAACTCCAATGTGGAGAATTTGCCTCCTCATGTTCTTCGCTTGGTGTACAAAGAAGTATCAGCATTAGCCGCGGACCCTCCAGAGGGTATCAAGATCTACCCCAGTGATGAAGACATAACAGAACTGCACACTGCCATAGAAGGCCCCGGTAAGAAGCCTTTTATAGTCATATTGAAGGCTCAAGTACATACAGTGGCAAAGATGTTTTTTTTTTTTTTTTTTATTATTATATCTGTCAATTATGGCGAGTCTGCATTTTTTCTGCTGCCATCTTATCGGGATCCTTAATAAGTGGTCGGATTTGTGCTCGTTTGCACGGCGGCAGAGGGAACCCCATTTGCCGGCGGCGTGTTCCGAATGCGGCTGGTCCTCGGCAAGGACTTCCCTGCTGTTCCACCCAAGGGGTATTTCCTGACCAAAATTTTCCACCCCAACGTGGGCCACAAAGGCGAGATCTGTGTCAACGTCCTCAAGAGGGACTGGAAGGCAGAACTCGGCCTCAGACACGTCTTACTCGTAAGATTGATCGTCCTGTCTTTTCATTTTTTGTTCTCGCCTGGCGTGCTCTCTAATCGACACCACCTCGTTTCCCACAGACAATCAAGTGTCTCCTCATCCACCCAAACCCCGAGTCGGCTCTCAACGAGGAGGCGGGCCGCCTGCTCCTGGAGGACTACACAGAATACGAGGCACGAGCCCGCCTCCTCACCGAAATCCACGCCATGACGGGGCCCGGCGGCTCCTCGGGATCCTCGCAGGACCCCATCGACGGGCCGCAGCCCAAGAAGCACGCGGGAGACCTCGGCAAGTGGGCGGGAGTCAGCTCGGCGGCCGTGCCCGCCGCTCTCGGAAATGGCGCCAGTGGACCCAGCACGACCGCTAGCGGCAGCAGTAGTAGCGCCATGAATAGCATAGCAGTGAAAAAGAAAGCCGATAAAAAGCGTGCATTGAGGCGACTTTAATGCAACATTTTCGGGTTTGCGTGTGTGTGTGTGCGTGTGTGCAAGGATGTAAATACAGAGATCCAAGTTGTTCTTTTAAAGTTGTTTTCCTTTTTGACCACCACAATCCAGACTGTCCACTTTGTACTGTAGCGTTTGACCTGTCAGAATTAAATTCAGAATTAAAATGGTAACGGATAATGGCTTTCTGCGGTTTTAAGAACAACGCACACAATAAGGCACATTGCAAGAATCATCACAACACCCCCCCCCCCCCCCCTAATCTACTTAAGACCACTTGCAAGCAAGCAGATCTAAATCTGCAGCATCTCAGAAGCGTCCTCCGTTTGGTTTCCTCGCTGTTACAATGCTTGCAAGACCTCACCACTGCTGAAGCAAACCAGGGCACAGGCCAAGATTGCTCAAGGCCTCGTTTAGTCCAAAACAGGATTTGCACTTTCCAAAAATCCCCTAAAGCTCTGAAGAGGATGTGTACATGTTAGCACAATGACATCACAAGTTTGTGATTAGAATCATCATAACAAAGTGTCAACCTTTGTCCAGTTGTACTCCTCAAATATCGGGTTGGAACAATTGTGTCTGATTACAATTAATGTATATTCAAAAGTAATCAGTCCAACATAACGGTCCTGCTGGGACATTTTATATACAAAATAGTTTCCTCACTTGCAGGCTGCTTTTCTGTCTCATCAGGCCTTCCTGAGGAGATATTAATGATTGGATGGGAAAGATTCAATGGCTGCATGAACAAATGACAGGGGTGAGACTTTTTAGACAAGTTTGACATTTTAATGAATAAGATGTGAAAAAATGTAGCTTCCTGTTTGGATTTTGTGTGTGTGATTTTTGTCTTGTCAGGGACTGGAGCTGCAGCATCTGGTTCAGTTCTGAGGTTTGAATCTTGGCTTTTTGGAGTCTTGTTTTTGTTTGCCCTGTCTTTGCTTCTGCGTGGGTTTCATTGAAGACTAAATCACAGGTGTCAA
The DNA here is from genome assembly GCF_024217435.2 of Syngnathus scovelli. Taxonomy (NCBI): domain Eukaryota; kingdom Metazoa; phylum Chordata; class Actinopteri; order Syngnathiformes; family Syngnathidae; genus Syngnathus; species Syngnathus scovelli. Next base: position 11,197,648 of record NC_090855.1, read on the forward strand.
ATTCAAGGCCCGGCTCCACCACTTTATTTTCTGGGGGGGGTGCCCACACCTGCATCATGTTTCCGTGTGGATTTGATTGGTCCCACCAACGCTTGTTTCTCATGCTTTGGTCACTTGTGTTTGACCGAGCCAATCAAAAGCGCAATTACCATCTTCTGATTCCTTTCTGACCGACCGAGCGAGCGTACATGCAGCCTGTCACCGTTCAATTTGTTTATAGTGGTCTCCTGTTCTGCACTGATGGAATAAGCATTATGAGCCAGCCAGTAATTGCATGCGGAGCAGTGAGTGGAAAAGCGCACCCTGTAGAGCGTCACTGGAGCGCATCTAATGACGGCCTGCACCGGCCTCCCACCCACCTGTGTGGAAATAGCTGCCTGACATGCAGGTAATTATACCCCCCCACCCCCCACCTTCCCCAAAACCGTATCACAACACCTTTTTTTTTTTACTCTTCTGGCAAACGTCCTGCTTTAATAGCACAATTCTTCTTCAAAAAAACAAACAGCATTCGGTCACTACGATGCATCATGACATCATCATCCAAACAAATAGCGCTAATGTTAGCATTATTGGTGTCTATGAAACAACTGTACCAAGTAAACAACCTAAAGTCAGCTGAAATAAGTCACAGTTGACCTCTGACCCTAATTAGTACAATGTGGGCCCAAAGGGAAACTTGCAAGCGTTAACCTCATAACTGCGAAGACAGACTTGTTCACCACTAGGGCACCGCTCTGCCCAACATTTACGTTGAGCTCGTCCTTGCATCTGTGCAATAACAAATGCATTGAGGGAGCATACAAAAGCACTTTCATTCATGCGTCATATATGAAGACCATATGCAACACACCATGAACCCCCCCCCCCAACAGCACACATTTTTCCATCCAAAAGTATCCTGATAATTCACCCGTGCAAGTGACTGGAGTATTCAAGCTTTTTTGCGCCAATCTTCTCCCCCTCCCTCCTCTGGTTTCATCGCTTTCATAATTGCCACCAACATAATGACACTGTTGCCTTGGCAACCATGTTTCTATGGCTCCTCTCCCCCCTCCTCATCTTCTTTCTCTCTTCCCCCCCCCCCCCTCACACATTCACCAGAGGCTGATCACGCTTCTGCCGGCTGCCGCTTCAATTAAACTTCTTTGCCGTTTCTGCTTTCTGGGTTGCGCTCGCACTTTTTTCAGTGATTAAAACAGGAGGGTTGAGAAGGTGCCTAATCAGCTCGGAGGAGAGTTGAGGGTCTCATCATCATCATCAGCATCAGCATCAGCAGCAGTCAGGCAGGGTCCAATCACAAGCAGCTGCAGCGGCAGCATCTCGCCGAGGATCACGCCTGCTATTCTATTCTACAAAAGTTGCATCGTGAACCCCGCTGTGGTTTTCTTCTGAATCGGAATGTTCCAGCTGACGCGTGAGAACATCTCAGAACATCTCGTCTAGTGGTGCTGCTGACCCACCCTCCCCCTAGTAAGCCACACACCCCAACGTTTCCCCCCCCTCCTCTTCCCTATATGTCGTGCGTGTGCGTGGATTTATCAAGAGCGACGACGATGGAGACCTGCGACACTTGTTCGTTCTAACTAAACAATACAAGGAAGAAAAAGAAAAAAAAAAACAGCTGGTCCAGATCCAGAATCCGGGATTCCAGGATCCGGATCAAGTGCAGGTCTAATAAAGAACAGGCTGCCTGTCTGAGTGAGAGACGCGGAGGTTGAGTGCGCAGACTCCGGCGACAAACCTCGCACAGCGACGCACAGGTAAGACACGACACTTACATAAAAAAACATTTAAAACCAAAGCGCATGTTTCTGTGAGTTTGTCAGGTTTTATCTGCTGCATCACTTTTGATTTTTTGGACAGTCACGCGCATGCTACTTCTGCACAACGTTTGTTTTAATCGTTGTTAAAAATATATATGTATACATATTACCGGAGCAAATTAGCGCAAGTGCACGCGCATAATGAGAATAATGATATTAGCAGCGCTCGCGAAGAAGCAGACATACACCGGCGAGGATACACCCACGCACTCTCAGCAGCAAGCAAGCAAGAAAGCAAGCAGCCCCACAGCTACATGCAAGTCATGTCCATTTCCCCGTTACAAGTTACAACTAATTAATGTGTCAGTGCGGGGGGGTTAAATCGATGTGCACGTCAGTCACTCGTTGCGCAGCAGCAGCAAAAATAATGAATTTGAAAAAAAACACAAAAAAAAACAACAAGCCACGCTGCTGTGGTTTTTAATTAAGTAGCCTATGTCACGCAGTCGTGTTTTTCTTTTTTAATCTCCCCATGGTTGTTTTTTTCCCGATGCATTTTCTCGTTTCCCGACAAACACCTGTTGCAACGCACTCGCGCCAAAGTAACGCTCGGTGGGTGTGGCTCACCCACGCAGGGTTGTTTTTTGCATGTTTATTCCTTTTTGGTTGTTTTTATCTTTTTTTTTTTTTTTTTGCGTCCTCCTCCCAGTGGCTGCTCGTAAGTATGCATGTTCACACTTGTCAATGTGTGCCATTCACCCCCCCCCCCCCCCCCCTTTCTCCTCCCGCCCCCTTGCTGCAATGCCTCAGTGGCACAGTGTGCTTTTGCTGGAGGCCGCTGGCCAAGTGATGCTTTGTGGAACAAAATGGGGTCCAGCTAATAAATCACACGAAGACGAACTTGTGAGTTTAATACTCTTACAAGAAAGCCTTTTCAACCATTTGTTTTACCCGTGGGTTCCGATTGTGTTCGCTTCCTTTCCCTTCCCCATCACAGACAGCGCTGCAGTGCTATTCTGAGAGAGTTAGCTGCCTCAACCCACGCACGGATTCTGAGAGAAAGCGAGAGAAAGGCAGAAAGAAAGGAAGGATATGGGGAGAGATTTGTCTGAAAATTATTCACATATTATCCTTAATTCACATGTTTGATGTTGTGTGAGCATTTACTATTAATTATTATTGCCAAATATTCGATTTTTTTGTGAAAATGTTGAATGTGTGTTTGTGGATTAATTGGCATACGCTTTTTTGAGTGATTAATACATTTAGTTTATTTTTAGTGAGACACTCCTCACGCTGTTTCAAGCTCAATGTGTCGAAAGGCCTGTCCCCCTTTTGTCCGCTAGGAGACGCTGTTGCTGTCTCCGTTTAACAGGAACGCGCTATCGATTGTGTTTGGTTAAAATTGGAAATGGGAAAACGGAAAATAAGCGTTTATCTAATATTTTATTCTCGTGAAACAACGCACGATCGTATTTCCCCCCCTCAAGCTTACCTTTTCTTGAAGCCGGAAGTTTATTTTTCAGCTGCTACTTCTTCTACGCCAAAGCGTTAACAGCTGACGAAGAAAGTCAAAACCACAGGTTGCAAACAAATTAGTGTTGCACTGTTTCCTGACTTGTGAAATTAGATGAACACTTGTTTTTCCGAGAAACATTGGATCATTCACAAAGATAGGGTGAATAAGATTTACCTATCAATGACGTCATTGGTCATCTTTCGATTATGCTATTAAAACCAATCACTGGGGATATGGTTGATGGTGTAACATGTCAAACTCAAGGCCAGATACGTCCCGCCACATCATTTTATGTGGTCCGCGAAGACAAATTGTGCATCAAATTCATGTCAATATTAAAATTACTAATTGTATTCACTTTTTAAAAATAGCTCTATTGCTAGCGATTTTTATTACCATTCATATTTTTAAAATATGTTAACAGTTTATCTTAGTCTCTGTTTTGAAAACTAGTTATTCATCTAGTCATTCACTAGTTTGTTGAGTACCGTACACTATATATAATTTGAGACATTCAGACATTTATTTGGGTTGGCAATTTCAATGGCCCTTCGAAGGAAACCATGACTATGATGCGGCCTGTGACGAAATAAGTGTGACACCCTGGTGTAGTGGTACAGTTCCCTCCGTCGTGTGCAGGCACCATGAGTTCGATTCCCGCTTATGACGGTGTGTGTGTGAGAGATTAACAAAAATTGAAACCAATTCTGCATAAATGATCCAACACAACATAGTAAGATATAAATAGCAGATGTCTTTACGTATCTGAATAACAAATATTAATTATGAATATTTGTGTGAATAATTTTGACACAAATCTCTCTCCATAGCAGAGAAAAAAGGCAGGAGCGGAAAGGCTGACCGTAAAGAGATGTTTAGGAATGGCCTTTCACTTTACTGCGCAAACACAGTGGCCGTTATTTGGCCATCTACATGTGTCCTAATGTTGCGGCTCTCGTGTGTGTGTGAGTACGTGTGTGTGTTGTGGCGCTAAGTGCTGGGAGAAATGTACTTGATTGTGTAGCCAGCCACCCACATGCCGCCCTCCCACTCATGGTCGTCTCTGCTCCTATACCTCTGGCTCTTCCTCCTCGCCTCTCTTTGTGCTTCTTTCAATCCCTTCCCTGGCTCAGTTTTCCTCGATTTACCTTGCCACTAATCACTTCATCTCTTGTTTGTATTCCAGCGGACTCCCTTGGAGAGAGAGAGGTCCCTTGGTCTTTTTTTGGCCCTGAGCCCCCTTTACCAAACCCACCACCTCAAAAGCTTGCAGGAGCCCACCCTCCCCGCCGCCTCGCCCATCCATATGTGCCTCCATTCTCTGCCGCACATTTTTCCAAATTACATGTAATTATATTTTTCTCCAGTCACAGACGAATCTGCCACCGTCTCATTATTTGCCGGCACCTCCAACACAATAACTTTCAGGCATTTACATATTTCTCTACAAAAGTGATATTCTTTGAACCCACTTCCCAGTGACAAATCAGGGATAATTTTTCTTCCCTTTTGATATTTTTTTTGGACAGGAGCCGTCATTCATCACGCGCTTAATTAGTCACCCCAGTTTAAATGGGACTGGCAATTTGGTGCTCGGAAGAACGGCACAAGTCGTCGCTCGCGATGTCTCTCGCAGGCGGGGAGCCATTTCCTCGGTTTGTGCTTACTCCTAATTTCCAGCGCTAGCGGCCTCCTCCTCCTTCTCCTCACACTTAAAAGCTCCCTCATTATCACCCACCAGCACCCCATCACAGTCACAGCTTGTGCCAGGCCAGCGCCGATACTTGCCAATCCGATCCCGGAATAAAAAGCAAGAGATAAAAAGTGCAGCCATAGAAATGCCCGAGGAAGATTTAGTACGACGGGGGGAGTCTCCCGCGGGCTCCCCTTAAGTCACCGAGTGAGTGACAGTCGGTGTTTACAATGTGCCGATGAGATATCTAACGAGTGCCTACTTTTGAACGTGCCATACCGTATTTACGGAACAAAGCAGATGATAACGTTTACATTTACATACAATCGATACGACATTGCTGCTCAAGTGCCGCCATCAGTACAGGAATGTAAAGGACTGCCTCATATCCGAAAAGCATTGCGACAAAATTCATGAGCAGCTATCTGAAATCGAAGCTCGCAGTTAAGAGTGGGGTTTTTTTTCTCGCTCGGCCAATTTTGATCTCGCCAGCTTTTCTGAATGAAGCTGCTGTTGTTGCATTGTGAATATTCAGAGCTACGCTTTTGGAATCAGCTGGTGAACTAAAACCTGCACAACAAAAGCGCCGTTCCAATCGTCATGTAAAAATGACGCCCACAGCCAATCTCCGCATTCTGGCGCTGCTCTTCCTTCTCACGCACGCCACCGGGGTGGATGTCATCCCGTCCTCTGTCGCGTTTTCTACTCAGCCCGGCCCCTCCAATCTGAGGCCGGCCGCCCTAAGGAGTCGGCCCAGAGTCCCTGAGAAAGTTCCCGAAACCCCCCCAGAGGGAGTCCTGGAGGCGCCCCCTAAGCCCATGGCCCAAATGATGTTCCCCAAAAATGTGACGTCATCCGAGGCACTGGCCCCGCCCCTTGGCGCTGCCCAGGTGGCCCCGCGCCTCATCGACGTGTGGATGGACGTATGTCAGGGTTACTACGACGTGATGGGACACTTTGACAACTCCTTCAACTGCACCAAGGACATGTTCATCTACTGCTGCGGGACGTGCCACTACCGCTTCTGCTGCCCCGATCGAAACCGGCAACTGGAGCAGGACAGCTGCAAGAACTACGACTCGCCCGCCTGGGCCAAGACAGAGTCCAACGCCCTGGTCATCGAAGAGGACCTGGGTCCCGACCCGGATTTCGACCCTCTCAAGCAGCAGAGCCACAACACGGGCTTTGTGATCGGAGGCGTGGTGGTGTTCATGGTGGCCGTGGCTGTGGGTATCAAGGTGGTCTTCAACAAGGTCCAGCACGAAGCCATCCAGAGGGACCTCAATATGCCAAGGTCAGGAGTTTTCCAGATTTTTGAAACATTTATCTATCGCTGCTCTTTTGATAAATTAAATCAGGCTTGTTGCTTTTTTCCAACTCTTGTTGACGACGCAACGTAAGCAGATATAAATAAAGTCTAAAGTGGTTGTTATCTGGATTGTTTGAAATTTGGGGTACAGAGTACTCTTGCTACCTCGGGCTAATCCCACACATCCGCGTATGAATGATGTGAAGAAATGAGGTTTTCAGGACTCAATGAATGGCCCAGATTCATCATTCTGGCTTCACAATCATTCTCTTAGTCATCAGCTGGAAAAGTGCGAGAGGCTGCTGCAAAACTCCTCGGGGCCTTTCGGCTCATATGCTGCACCATGTCGAACCGATGATATTGACAAAATACTGTTTCGATACATATAGCCGACATTTTATGTCCTGCTCGATGCAGGAAAGGTAATCATGTTCAGAACAGAAAACTCATTTCTAATGTGACCCCCCCCCACCCTCTCTCCGACCACTGTAGAGCCTTGGTGGACATGTTGCGGCACCAGTCCAGTCCGGTGCAGCAGGACGAAAGAAACAACAGCGTGGCCCTGACCATGGGAGATGGCCAGGGGACGCTGGGGAGAGCGCCGAAAAACCTCTACGCTCCAGGACTGCCGAGCAAGGACAACAGATGTGAGGGTGTCGGGCTTAAAAATAGCGCAAACCCACGACTTGATTGTCTGGAATGTACGAATGAGTGCTTTTTAACAAAGCGTAGGCCAACACTAGCTTTGTTGTTTTAATGACCTTTTTTTTACAGGAGTACTAAACTGTAAGATAGATACTCAAACTGTGTGTGTGCAGATGGACTGTTTTCTTTTTAATTAAAAATCGAGTATAGTATTGTAAAAAACAACTACACAATTTTTTTCCAACAAGCAAGGCTTTGCAACGCTAATTATTAAAAATTTGCCATTCATGAGACAGTCACTCCAAAAACATATTGAAAGGGTGTCGAGTGTGCTTGAATTTTTTTTTTTAAAGTGCTGCGAGCTGATTATGAGCCATTCTGTTCTTTTAATTACAGTGGGCAACCTGCAGCACAATTTTATCCACACGTCAGGCTCCAGCCCCAAACACACTGCGACTATTGGTGAGTTCCGCGCTTGCAACTGTCACAACTCGTCTTACTATGTGTCTATATTGTCATGGTTTCTGTCCGTGTCCCTATATACTCGCCCCTCCCCTCCTGTGTCTGTCCACGATCAGTGTAATCACAGTCACCTGCCTTTCGTTACCTGTTTCGTATTTTAAGTCCCGTCTGCGTGTCAGTCCCTGTCGGATTATTCTGTCACGGAGCTGAATGGAGCAGGGTGACCAAATGCAGCTTGGACCAGGGTTTATTGAGGGAAAAGGGAGTTGGAAGGGAAGATGAGGGGAAACAGACAGACAGGAACTGGCAAACTAATATAACAGCCTAACAAAACACCAACAGGACTGACTGACCGACAGGGATGGCAAACAGAAAAAGACCGAGACAAGACTACAGACAAGAGACAAGAAACAAGAACGATCCGCAAGGGAGCAAAAAAATTGTTAAGGCCCAAAAAGCACCACAGTTGTCACAAAAGTTAAACACTTCAGCGACCAGCGCCTGGACCACCCTCCACCACCAGCTCCCGCCCACGATGTCCGATCCACATTCGTCGTCAGGGCTTGTTCCAGCGCCATCGGCTCCGTGGCCGCCGACGGAATTCGCTCCAGCATCGCCAGACCCGTAGCATCGCCAGGCCTCGTGCCAACAATGCCGGACCCGCTATCATCAGAGACCCCACACCCACTGCTGAAACACTCGTCTGACTCCTGCTGCTGCGTGCGGTTATGGCTTCACGTATGCCGCCGTGTGTGCGGTTGTGACTTTTGCCGCTGCACGCGGCTTTCACCTCTTAGTTGCCGCCGAGCACGGTTCGGACTTTCCATGTACTGCCGAGCCCGGTTCGGACTCTGCCACAGACCAGTGGGGGTCATTTGGACTGGTGCGTTTCCCCCCCGCGCACCATGTGGGGGTTTGGGTTTTTGGGACATCGGGAGCCGTCCCTTGTGTGTGTGTGTGTGTGTGTGGGGGGGGGGGGGGGGGGGGGGTACTGTCACGACTCGTACCGGGTCGTCTTACTATGTGTCTATGTTGTCATGGTGTCTGTCTGCGTCTGTGTACTCGCCCCTACCCTCCTGTGTATGCCCACGATCAGTGTAATCACAGTCACCTGCCTCTCGTTACCTGTCTCGTATTTAAGTCCTGTCTGCGTGTCACTCCCTGTCGGATTATTTCTTGTCTCTCGTCGTTCCTGTCTTTCTGTTTTTGCCTTGTCTGTTGTCTTGTCTCTGTCTTTTTCTGTTTGCCATCCCTGTCAGTCAGTCAGTCCTGTTGGTGTTTTGTTAGGCTGTTATATTAGTTTGCTAGTTCCTGTCTGTCTGTTCCCCCTCATCTTCCCTTCCAACTCCCTTTTCCCTCAATAAACCCTGGTCCAAGCTGCATTTGGTCGCCCTGCTCCATTTCCGTTCCGTGACAGCAGCAACATGTACACTGACAATATTCAAGCAAAGTAATCACGTTCATAAACATATCCTTGATTCCAGGGGTTAATCTTTTTTAAACTGACGGCTTCTAGCCAATTTTTTTTAAAGGAATGTATAGTCTGGATCCAGATGATTTTATTGTGTGGCATCACTTGACAAAAAACAAAACAAAAATCACGTTATTTTCTTGTACCCGGAGGAGCACATCTCATTTAACACCTACCCATGGCTTCTCGCAGAACGCACCCCCCGGATGAACAACGCTCAGCTGGCGGCGGGGGGCACCTTGCTGTCCAATAAACACAACAACACCAAATCCCAGCCTGCCTTCCACCACTCCCTGCACAACCTGGCTCAGCTGCCACCCTCCTATGAGAGCGCCACCAAGCCCGAACTCAACCGATACTCTTCGCTCAAACGGCTCGGTAAGTGCTGCCCCCCCCAAGAGAGGCGAGGACAAACGTTCCGCCGACCCCCTCGATCTGCGAAGCTCTAATAACCCGTCAGAGATGCCTGTGCCGATAAACAACTAAGAAATGTCGTTTGGATTTCAGAAAAAGGTTTGGATGAGTACTCATCTGGTTACTGCACCACCAAGCGACGCCCGCACACCGCCCAACCGGCCCTTCAGTCCTCCCAGCACCACCTCCACTGGGGTGGGGACTACACGCTCAGCGGGAGAGGAACGCTGCCCAGGCACGCGGCCCGTCCTTGGATTCCGCCGCTGCCGTCCGGCATGCCCGCCTCCCCCACTCCCAACCCTTACCCCTTGGACCCCCCGGAGCCCCAGTACAACCCCAACTACGACACCCTCTCCAAACCCAGGAAGGTCAAGTCCACTGACCAGCTGCTCAACATGGGCGACGTCCCCGGCAACACGGGAACTCTGTCCCGTCTTTCCAAGAACCAGCAGCACCAGTACTACAAAGCCATGGCTGCCTCCGGTAAGAACTCCAACACACAGACCCTCACTCGCAAGACCCAAGACAGGCAGGACAGGCAGGACAGGCAGGACAGGCAGGAAAGGCAAGACAGGCAAGACAGGCAAGACAGGCAGGAGAGACACGAGAGACACGATAGACACGAGAGACAGGACCGGCTGCTCATGTCCCCAGACCATTTGGAGGAGAGAATGGGCGGGATGGGGGTCATGGATCCGTATGCTCACCCGGGAGGGGGTGTCCCCACCCTGCCCCGCCAGCAGAAGGCCCAGTCCCAGCAGAACGTGTGCGCTACCCCCTCCCTGGACCGACACCACATGATCAAGATGAACTCTCACCCGACGTCCGGCAGAGAGCAGGAGAGGAACCCGGCCATGACTGGCCACATCAGCGGGGGCATGGGCTGGGCGGGGGAGGCGCCTGGGGCGGGCGTTGTCATGGGAACGGGAACGTTAGGGGGCCACAACGCCCGCAGGATGGCTTTTGCGAGCAAACGACAGAACACCATTGAGCAGCTGCATTTCATCCCGGGTGGCGGAGGCCCCGGCCCTGGCAGCGGGTCCGGGGGGAGCGGCGGGGGCGGGGGCAGTCAGGGGATCAGGACAGGGAGCAAAAATGAGGTGACAGTCTGAGGGGGCATTGTGCCTAACGTAGCGAGCGCTCAACCCTCGCCGCGGGACCAGAGCGCCCGTCTGCATTTAACCTAGAGATTCACAGCTGCCAGAAATACAAAATATTCTTACAGTATAACGTACGCTACTCCCAAAAAGTTCGGAATTTGCGGTGACTGTTGAGGAAATGTTATAACAGTGGACTTAATTCAAACTCCAACTTTTTGCAGCATTTACTGTTCCCTAAAAAATTAGCTAAACCACAACCCCAGGTATAATTTTTGTACATTTCCTCATCGCTTCCTTTAAAGGGATTCCAAATGGATGTAAATGCGGCAAGATGGCAGCAAAGGATGACTTTTATCACAATGATGTTACTCAACTCACATTTTTTTCTTTGCACCCAGATGCCATGAGAAAAACTACAAAAGACAAATATTGTGTTTGCTTAGGAGTTTTTGAGCAAAAACATCTTAACGATGCTTGTTCACATCCCCAAAAAATTATACAATTTCCGGTGATATTAAGTTACCCTGTTAAGGCTAACTGCTCATTTTATGTTCATCCTGAAATTCCACCCGAAAAAGACAAATATCTCTCCCTTTTTGAGAGTAGCGTATTTAGGCTATCCTAATTAGTGTTAGTTTAGTCAAACAGCTTGAATACGACTACTTCTTAGGCATGCTCCAGTTGTGTGATAGCATACATCAGCCATATTTTCTAAGTGAATTTGCCATCTTTGCCATATACACAGCAGTGCCATTACTTGCACAGAGTGGTAGGATGGAAGAACACAGGACATGTACAGTAGACCGTTTTAAAAAGCACTCAGGAGCCATATTAGTTTTACACCTATATAAATATATACATAACATTATACATGATATATATACTATGTATGTATATATATATATATATATGTATATATATACGTATATACTATGTGTATATATATATATATATATATATATATATATATACACACACACACACACACATATATACACACACACACACAAATCAAAGGACTGATAAAAAGAAGAAGACCATGTGGGAGAGTGAATTTTATTAAAGAACGGAGCCGACTACCTGCTTGGCCAGCTCTCGCCTACAATGATTTATTACCAAGACGATTCTCGTGGGTGAGCATCAAGACATAGTTCTGACCTCGCAGTCACAAGGAGAAACTGACTTGCGTTGGGTCCCGTCAGCAAGAGTGACATTTTTCTGCCTTTCTGGCACAATGGAGCATCTTGGGACGCCAAAGGCATTCAAACTGTGGACCGACACGGACACGGACCAGTCTGATGCCCAGCTGGTTTAGTTTGCCGTGTGACCTTAGCTTCGAGGAGGAAGTCTCACCGGACGTCGCTTTGCGCTGCCACAAGTGTCAAAGACGATGTCAGAAGATGACAGCGTCCCATTGTTTAAAATCAGGACCTGACTGCAAAAACAAATGGGCTACCAAATAATCAAGAGCCATGATTACAGTGGGTATTAAAAGTCTACACACCCCTGTTCAAATGCTTGCTTTTTTGTAATACATAAAAATGGGAGCAAGATAAATCATTTCAAACTTCTTCCACCATCAATGTGACCTGAGAGGGGAAATAAAAATAAACAACTGAGATAATGTGGTTGCAAAAGTCTGCACACCCTCAGAATTGGGGATGTGGCTGTGGTCAGAATTGAACAATCACATTAAAACTCATAATAAATAAGAGTCAACACTAACCCGGCAATTTTTAAAGTGCCTCCGATTAACTCCAAATTAAGTTCCGATATTCCGGTGGGCTTTTTCTTAATTCTGTTCCTTTTAAAAAAAGATTCATCTTGCCCTCATTTTTTTTTAAATCACAAAATGTTGCATTTGAACAGGGGTGTGTAGACTTTTTATAGACACTGTACATAAGAATCGTCAACTTGCTTTAATGTAACCGAAGATGTTTTTCCTTTGTTTTTGTATCGATTTAAACAGAGCACAAATGAATAGACAGTCATGTCGCAGAGGTTGCACGTACCCAACATGTCCTTCAAAGCCATTTCATGGGGATTCAAAGAAAACTACCACAGAGGAAGCTGGTCAGACAATCACAACTGTAATGCGTTTCGCCAGTTCCAAACACGCGAGCGATATTCTGTACAGGTGAGGAGACTTCGGGATGGCCAGGAAGCCCTTTCCAAACATCCTCCCGCACAAAGACCTCGCTGTGTCATAACACGCTGCAGCCAGTAGGGGGGTTAAACCCATTGAAGACAAATAACCCCAATAAACATCAATAACAACGCTTATCAATACTAAGGGCTACCCTCTCCTTACACTCTGTAGTATGTGATATCTGTGGTCCATATGAGATGCTCTTGATTTTGTGTTGATATTGTCATTGCGTAATGAGTATATTCTTGTAGAAAAAAGATAGACGAGCAATCAGAGCACAGTTTGAAAGAGTCACAACACAAGAGACTGAAATTTGCACAAATAGACTAGCCGGCCCCTCAGATTTTACGGAAGGTTTTTTTTTTTTTTTTTTTTTCTGCAGTTTTTAACGACAAAGGGAATTCAACCGCCGGCTTTTCTCTACAAAAGGACACAGATTTCATTTGAACAATCTTCCTATACGCATTGCTAAATGTAGTTGTTCTCAATATGATGGAGTGTTCTTATTGATGATTATTATAATTGTTATGGTTATTATCAACGATTATCTTATAGTGTGATGTTCATTTACTTGGTGGGGTTTTAGTGTTTATTGTTTTTGGATAACTTTTAGCATTCTCATTAGGTTCTATTGCGTTACATACATGTGGTTCCTTGATGCATGCCTGATTCCATTCTTCGAAGAAGCATTTCTAGTATGTCTGGACTCTAAGGTCATTTTCTTGTTTCTAGCTGTACGTACTGTGCCTCGACATCGGCCTTATGGCGTCTTGATCTCATATGACTGCTTGGGTTGACACTGAAGTTCTAAAAGATTGTTGTAAAGAAAGTTGGGATAGGACGGGATGCCACCAAACAAGCAAAGATCCCTTGTTTTATTCTCGTTATTTAAAACCTGTGATTCCATTCCATTATGTTTCTTTGAAATGTTTTTGTCAGAGAAGGTCTGGTGGAAAAACATCAGTGAATATTTCAGGGAAATGGACCCTTTATGTCACTCGCACTCCGTATTCGCTAATGTAATAAGATGTAGAAGTGCAACTATAAATGGATTAAATTGACCAGTTAACAAAGTAACAACAACTTTTAAATTTTAGTAAGTGCTGAAATTTGTCCCAATTGTCGGTGCACACGAGCTTGCTAACAACGCTAATGGCTAACAATTAGTGGCGAGCTGTGAATTTGGCATAGAGTCCTACCCAAAGTAATCCGCCTCTTAATACCAACAGTATCACGTCGCAGGTATGGGAAGCACTAAAACTCCACAAAACACAATACCAGGCTTGTGGTTAGCATGATGGCCTGCTATGAACAATTTCGCCTCTGTTAGCATCTTAGCATCTCTAGCGTCTTTTTCTTCTCTTGTTCATTTCTTCATTGTTCATGTCACATTTTCAATGTTCTTTTTGTTTTTAATTTGTTTAGGTTTTATTAAATTAGCGAATACCAGCGACGCAACTAAAGGTAAGACAAAGCTTTGTGTACTGACATGTAAAGGGTCTATTATAGAGAGACAGGTTTTTTTTTTCGATTTTAAATTTGAATAGAGCCACAAAAGGTTTGTAGCAAAGTCTGTATACTCTCACAAGCCATATCCATCCAAACTCATGTTCTCACACTTTTCTAAATGGTTAACCTAATTTGTGCAAGTAACGTATTTTGTATAGCTAGTACAATCAGAAAACAATTTTGAGTGATATCTTCATTAATTTGAGAATTAAAACGCAAATTCTGTGTTAGTATTTAATGAATTGTGTAGTGCCAAACTCATAACGTTTGCAGTCTTGCTTCTTGTCATGGCCTTCTAGGCGGCTACAACAGTACACGATGGTATAACCTTTTCACCGCTGAGAGCTAACTAACAATACACAGGAATGTAAGGGATTTTTTTTTTTGGGAGAGCGAGAAATGAATGAACATGGTGTGAATTTTGAACCATTATGAATTCATTTCGACCGAGGAAACATAATGGCCACTTGAAATGTCAAAAAAAAAAGTATTGCCAAAAGGAAATGACAATTATAAGGACAATAATGGTGTCCAGTAGCCTAAAAATGAATTTATTTTCATGATTCAAACTTTCAAACAACCTTTTTTTCCCTCCCCTTTTTAGTTATTCTTCAATGCATTGATCCCGTTGGATACGACAATGACTTACGGGGAATTTGTATAATAAAGTTGATGGGAAACATTTATTGGTCTTTTATTTTATTTTTTTTGAGCAGGATGTTTTGCGATGAAATGTTCTTTGAAGTCATGCATTTATATTCCACATTGTATATTGTAATGATAAGCAAAAAAAAAGACTTATTTGACAAAGACTTGAACCTAGGTCAACATAATAAAAGCGATACAGAGTGGACCAAATTGTAGTTGGGTTATCCAGCACCAGTGGGAGTAGATAGCTTGCTCCACTTGCGATACATGAAATGAAAAGTAGAAAGAGTCCTCAAACAACTGTCTCGCCCGCACAAAGTTATGTCGCGCTCTTGCCGAGGCAATTGAGCTTATATTCGAAAGGTCTCCTCCTATAACTGCATTTATTGCACTGAGCCGTTTTGGGAGTTGAAATGAAAGATTGCTTTTTGGTCGGCAAAAAAATCATCTAATATTATGTTATGGACCGTGCTGAACAAAAATTTCTTTTGCACTTCGTTTGTTCATTTCAAGACAAGGCCGACGAGACAGCCGTGCATAATGAATATTTCGAGGATACATTCATGACTATGAAATTAGAGCTCCATTGGATTACATAGACTCGCTCCGTCCTGATGATTATCCTCCCAACTCAGACATGATGAATACTCTTAAAATTCAAAGCGACACAGAACTGGGATGATTCACATCTGTGTGATTACAACCACTGAATAATAATAGGCAGGCAGAGAAATGATACAATAATTATTTTGTGGCAAATGGAGAGCCATGTGAATCTTTCTAATACTTGGGAAATGTGCTTTATTATTATGATGGCATTTGTTAAATCAGGCCCAATTCCATTTCAACTATCACATGTTGCAGACAGAGAAGATTTAATGGAGTTCTAAAAAGCTGTGCATGTGCAACAAGGTGAGTTTTTATTATCATGAACTCCACCTTTTAAGAGATATAAATTTTAAATTAACTTGAATTGGATGGGGGCAACTACATTTTTTCTTTTTTAAATCAGAGAAGGCAGTGTTTTGTACACACAGAGTTGCCTTGCAATTACTGGAGTGCTGTAAAAAAAAAAAAAAAAAAAAGAAGAAGAAAAAAGCAGCGCCTTCCTAGTATGTCGGTTAAAGAGCCAAGAGTCCACCATCGAGCCTCGCTGGCTCTACCCGGAAACATTAGAAGGGCCGGAAAGGACCGATGTTTGGGGAGCACACGTCACTCACTTTTTTTTAACCCCAAAAATAATTAGCGCCCACCACCATTGCAACATTTTCTTCCGGCCAATAGTGTCACTAAGCCCCTTCCGTGCTCCCCGTCGAGGCTCAAGTGGGATGCGGAAGGACTACGGCGTTATCCGTCGGTGATTGTTATTCGTGCGGTGGGAGACAGGCGAGCGGGCGGCCGGACTCGCTTTAGCCATTTGGCTCGGCGTTGCTGAAAATGGCTCCGGCTAAACACTGGAAACCGCACGCAGCAATGGAAGCCAGCGCTAGCTGCTAGCTTGTAGCTAATAGCTAGCTCGGCTCGAAGAAGAAGGCGTGACAGGCCGCATCCGTCTTCTGCTCTCTCCACGCCCAAGTAAACACATTTTATGTCCAAATAATTTACTTTGAGTGGAGAAAAAGCTAGCGTCAGCATTTTAAGTTTAGCTTGCATTTGTTTTATACCGATGTTTGGGCGACGGCTAACGTTGTTAGCATGATGCAGACCCTTTCCTTCCGAGACGGAGATAAAGCAGCTCCGCTATCGGGCTAGATTAAATGATTCAACCGGGGTTGCCATATAGTTTAGATATTTTGGCTACTTCCCCACTACTTTTTTTAAATACTGTTTATCAACTTGCATTCCCCGAGTCGCACTGTTGTTAGTTTGCGTGTTTTAACCCGCCTCCAATGTTGACACTGCTCAGCGAGGGTGATGCTAATGTGTGCGCTTCTTTTCTTTGCCTCTCCCCCTGCAGGATTGATGCTTTGCCCGAAAATGCGAATCGGCCCAAACTGCGATAAAATAACTCCCTCGTTCATCACTCGGGGGATCGTGTTGTGCCAAAGATCCTTAGGATCGATTGGAGGAAACGGTAAGAAGTGAAGAGGTGAGGAAAAAAAAGACACGACGTCCAATGTGAGACATTGGAGTGCAGCCAGATTGCTTGTTTACACGTGATTATAAATGCAACACACAGAAAGAATTGAAACAACTTTGCATTGATTTGACCATGACTTTATTTAAAGCTTGCCACATCATACAACCAGTTAAATTCTCCATTTGCAACTTTATTAAAGCAAACTTTGTTTACATTTGTATTGAGGTGATCGTAATCTGTGAAGGAAATTAAAACAGCACAGCAGAAATATTTACACATGTACGTTCGTATTATTAATGAGCAAGCAACTAATAAGGTGAATTGCATTTGAGTAACATTGAGTAGGCATTAAAATTCATACAAACAAAATAAAGTTGAGCAAGCATATTGATTTTGTAACATTAAAAATTACTTGAAAGGAAAGATGACAAATGCATTCGAGTTTATGTTGACACTAATATCGAGACAGACAGCGCACATTTAAAGTGACTCAAGTAAATGAAAATGATTTACAACCGCCTGCTGGCATTTTGACCGACATTTAACTATGATGCAATGAATCACTCAAGAAGTGTTTCACCAGTAAACGATAAACCTGATCATTGTGCGCTCCTTGAATTTTCATAATAGATTAAAATGTCACCCTTGTCTTCTGTGCACGCAATCACTGTACGGTAATAAAACGATGAACGCGATAAAGGTTGGTATTAAGGTAATCCCCATGCTTTTGCTCTCCTCACTGTAGTAAATCACTGTCGACGACTGCCATTGTTATCATTTAGAAAGGTAACAAAGTTAGAAAGATGGAGCACAAAGGTTAACCTTTGATAACAGTGTAGGTTTTATATTTAGATTATGTTCATTGTATATAAAAAGTCCACACACAACTAAACAGATGTGTGGTTTGAAAAAAAAAATTGATCAAGATGACTTATTGAAAAAAAAGAATACTACCATTAATTTGACCTATAACCTGTACAGCGCAATTGAATAATAAAAAAAATCTTCATGAGAGGGGTGGTGAAATGTAACAATGGGAATAATGGGGGTTGTAAAATTGTGCACACCCTCGCATTTGTACAGGGGTGTGTAGACTTTTTTTATTCATTGTATATACACCGAGCGACCCCAACAATGACACACAGTCTCAACCGTTTTGAACATTTGAAAATTGATTTAGCATCATTGTGCTGCAATCCAGCAGAACCACTTCAGGGTAAGTTGTTATAAAGTCTTAAATCTTCATTATGATTACTTATCTGAAGTGGCTAAAGAAGTATTTTTGCCCCACATGATATTTTCTATGAAAGCTTTTCTTAGTATGAATTGCACTGTTGATACTGTGTTGACCTAAGTTTGAATTAGAAAAAAAAAACATACCCGAACAAACAGCTTGCTCAAATTAGCCTTATTAAAATGTCAGTGGGTGATGGAAGAAATGACTTCTGTGACATGTATTTTTCTTTAACTTTGTGTTTTTTTCAGCGTCAGGGTCTTCTTGGCTGAACACAGATGAGGAGTCTCACTTAGATCAAGGAAAATGTCAATGCAGTAACTCGCAAAGGAATCAAGAGGAAGTCTATTGAACTGCTTGGCTAAAAGTTATTCTAAGCAATTTTGAAATTAGACGGAACACCTTTTTTTTTATGCTTTTGAGCTGTTCCGCTGCTTCGGGAAGTAAATTTTAAGCAGTGGATGATCGCGAGTACCAACAGCTGTTTTTGTACATATAAGAAAACTTTTAACTGACATTCAAGCGTTTCTGGAAAAAAGAAAAAAACATTTTCGCCGAAGTGTCTTTAGGCTTTTTTTTTTGTATTTCACTCCTCTTGTTTTGGGACTCTTGTTGCTGCTCCTAGCACTGGAGGTTTGTCCTTGCACCCCCCATGTGCATGTGAGTGGGAA
Source organism: Syngnathus scovelli (assembly GCF_024217435.2). Classification (NCBI taxonomy): domain Eukaryota; kingdom Metazoa; phylum Chordata; class Actinopteri; order Syngnathiformes; family Syngnathidae; genus Syngnathus; species Syngnathus scovelli. The sequence continues at coordinate 11,216,318 of NC_090855.1, forward strand.
ATGTTCCAGTTTGGAAAATACAATTTGGACATTATAGAGATGTTAAGTGGGCACCAGGCCCACCAGTTCAAAGGCCTTGGGTTAGACCGACAACTGCAGCATCAGCAGCAAGTGCAACTCCACCAGCACCAACTCCAGCAGCAGCAGCAGCAGCAAGCCGAGTCGTCTGGAGCTCTTCTGTCTGGACTTGGCTTGGGCCCCCTGCAGGGGTCAAGAGGTAACGCCTTTTCTGATTCTGCCTCCATTTTTGCCAAGATGAGTGCCCCTCCTCCCCCACCTTTACAACAGCAGCCTTCCTCGTCTCAGAGCTCTCGTTCAAAGTCAAGCAAGATGAGCAGCAACAGCAGCTCAAGCCATTCTTCGAGCTACCCACAGTTCCTGCGCTCTTTCCACCCGACTGAGGCAGCACTAGCGCAGGAGCAGTTGCACCCAGGTGTAGGCCGCTTTGAGCACTTTGCCGGAGGAAGTAGCAGTAGTGTGAGTGCTGGGGGATTAGGAGGATTAGTAACATCCGCACCTCCACCCCCACCTCCTCTGCATCCCGGCCTCTCTGTCCCCCAAGCCTCATCCGGCCCCTCTTCGTCCTCCCCTTCCCCTTCAACCTCTGTGGCCACCTCTAACAACCTCGCTAGCAGCAGTGCAGTCAGTTCTTTGGGACACCAGTTGGTTGGGGCCCAGTCTGATGCACGGAGCCTTCACCAACAGTTTAGTTGCATGCTAGCCGCAAATCAGTATTTCCTCTCCGGGGTGCCTGCTAATGCTAGTTTAGAGCAGTTTCTCGTTCAACAGGGTAGCCATAACCACTTGGGGATCGGTTTAGGTCAGAGCGGTGGGGAGCCGAGTACTAGCCTTGCTCCGCCCCCTGCGCTTCATTCCTCTCACTCGCATAGTCACTCCGCTTCTCAATCACAGCAGGCTCCGCAGCAGCCGCCCCAGCAGCAACAGCTTGCGCCTCACACCCTATCTCATCCTCACTCCCATTCTCATCCTCACCACCCGCTCCACCCCGGGTCCCAGCCCTCATCGCTGGGCGGCTTTGACTTTCAAGGCATCCCCGTTCTCTCGTCAAATCAAATAGCCTCGCTGATGCAGCAGGAAGCGGGTTTGCCGCTTCCTCTGCCACTTCATTTATCCTTGTCTAAGGATGACGCGAAAGCGGAAAGCGCAGGTAGCGGAACAGGCGGCGGCGGCAGTAGCAGTAGTAGCGGCAGCACCAGTAGCAGTCGGAGGAAGAAAGCGATGGCTGGCTATCTGCCCCAGAGAAAATCTGAAAGCACTAGCAACGGTCCCAGCGGCCACAGTAATCCTAGCACGAGTAGTAGCAACGGCGCACTTAGTCATAGTCAGCCCCCAGCTTTAATTGGAAGTGGGGTGGGCTTACCAAATATGGGCGGAGACCCGTCATCCCTGCTTGCCTCATCTTCATCCTCATCAGTAGTTTCTTCTTCTTCTTCCTCCTCTGCTCCCTCTTCCTCCGCTGCCTCAGTGCTGGTTACTAACGAGTCTCACCTTTCTAAATCTGATAACTTGAGCTCAATGCAAGCTAACGCCACCGAATCTGACACCGAGTCAATTTATAGCTGTGGAGAGTGTGGCAAAAGCTTCCCTCACCTTTCGAGCCTTCGCAGGCACATGCGTATGCATGAGCCAACCGCAGCTGGCACTAGCAAATCGACCACTACCGGCCCAAATCCCGTTCACATTAAAAGTCAGTCAGACCCGAGCCTCCCCCATTCGACCCAAGAAACTCCCCAGCCCATGTCCAATTGTTGCCCTAGCCCAGACAAAGTATTTCACTGCCCCGATTGTGGCAAAGGCTTTAAGAAAAAAGGTCACCTCCTGCAACACGGTGTCCTACACTCTTCAGCCCGCCCATATGGCTGCTCCACCTGCTCTCGGGCTTTTAATCGTAGAGAGTCACTGACACGGCATGAGAAGATACATGAGGAAAAGCCATTCCGATGTCCTGCCTGTGGTCGTGCCTTCCGTGAGAGCACCTCTCTACTCAACCACGCTGCCTCAGGCACCTGCGGCAAGCCAGGTAGGGGACCCAAACAACGAGGCAGCAAGACAGGAAGCGACGGTGAGGACAGAATAGGGGGAGGGAGCGGAGGAGGTAACGGAGGAGGGGGAACTTATCCGAGCAATAGGGGGGTCATTTATGGGAAAAGTGAGGAGAAGGAGGGTATAATCATTGTTGGGGAAGGAGAGCAAAAATCAGGGTTAGGATGTGATCTGTTTCAGTCTGCAAGGGGAGGGAATTCAAATGACAGGGACAGAACCGATGGTAAATACCCCACTGACTACTCTCGGAATCGTTACACAGGCTACCATGAAGACCACCGTTCTCAAGGTAATCCATCTCCGTGCTACTCTGGTGCCTCCCCCTGTGGAAGCGGGATGGCCGGCCCAGCTCTGAGAAAGGCGCCCCTGGCCCCAACCCTGCACCCGCACTCTCAGAGCCACAACCAGCACCATCATCCGCAGCAACAGCCCCACCTGCCCCTCTCCTCGCTACTGGATGACTCGGAGGATGATGTCACTAGCTCCGTCAATAATGCCATCTCTGCCATCACCGCGGCAACCGGAAATAGAGATGACAGGGGAGACATCATAGGAGGTCTACTCGGCGGTCTTGGTCTCGGCCCCCTGGGTTCACCGTCAACATCGAGCATGGATAAGAATTTTCGAGGTGGCGGGAACCAAGAGGCGTTGAGCAACAATTCGCAGAATCCCGCCGCAAAGCCCAAGCGTCCCCGCAAACCCAGAGCCAAGAAAGATCCGGCAGCTGACGGGCAGCCCCCGAAGCGTAGGCAGTACACTCCGAGAATGGGAACCAGCGGGCTCCCACGCACTCACCTCTGCAGTGTCTGCGGCAAGGGTTTCGCACGCCGCGAGACTCTACGTCGGCACGACCGCATACATACCGGCGAGAAGCCTCACCACTGCACTGTTTGTGGAAAGTATTTCAGGGAGGCTTTCCACCTGAGCAAGCACCAAACGGTTCACTCTGGGGCTAAGAATTACAAATGCGGCATTTGTGGGAAGGAGTTTGGCTACTCCCAGAGTCTCAGGAGGCACAGCAAGCTCCACCAGAAAGGGGAGATGGAAGAGGTGCCAACGACACCAGCTCCAGAGAACATGAACAGCTTTAATCCCAACCCCCAGTGCAGCGTGACCCAAGACGGGAACCAGAACCAAGTACCGAACACCTCCTCCTATTACTCCTACCCTCAAGATGTCAAGCCTCAAGATACCCAGCCGCATCCGCAGCCCCCGCCTCGTCTTTACACCTGCACTATCTGCTGGAAGTCGTTCCGCCACCACTTCCATCTGACCGCCCATCACCAGACGGTTCACGAAGGTGGGGGTGAAAAGCATTTCTGTTGCGAGGTGTGCGGAAAAGCCTTTGCTTACTCCAACAGCCTTACCCGACACAGGCAGTCCCAGCACGGGATCACCCGCGGCGAACCGTCCAACCCCCAAGAAGGCAGCAGTGGCTCTGCAGACAACAGGGGAGGGAGCGACGTGAACCAGTCGACGTCGGAGAGCGAGGCCGCCACCAACGCCCTGCTGCAGATGGCCCCGGCCGCCGACAACCACGGGGCTCCGAGTCTTAACGTTGTCGCTCACGGCCACCAACAGGCGCCGCCGCCGCAACCGCCGGCCGGTTATTCGCCCCTCTTTTACGACGCCGCGGCGGCCCAGTCTTCAGCCTCCGGCGCCCCGTCTTACTCGCAGCCTCTGCCCCCCAATTCTACCATCATGCCACCCCACCACCCGCACTCCCCGGCCGGGGTAAAAGGAGAGCACATTTATCCGGCCGGATCCCGCAGCCGTACTCTACACACCACGGCCCCGTTCCAGCCCCTCACGGAACTGCCCTCCACTGAACATCACCATCTACATCATCATCATCATCACCCCCACCACCATCATCCTCATCATCAGTCCGGTGCCCAGCCCCAACAACACCTCGACTGCAGCAACCAGTTGCCGCACGATGAGATCAGACGACACAAGAAGAAAAAAAAAAAGTCTGATAAGAGAGATTGGCAGGAAAATAAATATGAATCCCAAGACTTAGTCAGATTTGACGGGAGCCACAAGAAGAGAAAGATAAGTTGTACAGTACGAGGGCAGTCAAAGAAAAAACAAGGTTCTCTTCGCTTGACAATTAGGCGGGGTGAAGGATCCGGTGGCGGCGGGTATAAACTTGTCAACACCGGGGGCGTGAAAGTTCAGATCCTGTCATCCTTAAAAGTTCCTGTGAAGCGTTTTGGCTGTCCTATATGTCCCAGTTCTGTGTTTTCCCGCAAAGCGGGGCTGCTCGTTCACATGGCAATTAGACACCCACAAAAAGCCAAACCCACACGAGAGCGACTTCAGTGCTGCGTATGTGGGAAGCAGTCTCAGAGGCCCCTGGCAGCTTTTGTCCATCGGGCTTTTCATCGCGCCAGAGGGACCTTCTCCTGCCAGTGCTGCGCCGCTCGCTTCTGGAACGCTATCCTGCTCCAAAGGCACAAGGGTTCCTGCAGCCGCACGGCTAAAAGAGCGCGGCAGGCTGATTCTAAAAAGCCGACGCTACTAAAGAGACCAGCGGAAAGACCCACCCGAGATGGTCAGGGCGACGTGCCCTACCATCTACTGGGATCATACCGATACTGAGCATCCCCGTACCGGATGTGACAACACGATGACAATAAAGGGACTAGTCGATTTTAGACTGCTGAGTTTAGGATTGAGTGTGGTAACAACTACTGTAAAACATCACCTGAAATGCTTCCAGATTCTTTTGGAATGTCTTTCAAAGAAAAAAAAATAAAAATGTGACTGTTTCCATAGGATCACTAACCCCCTTAAGTGCATTGACACTATGCTTGGCAGACACTGTGCAGTCACTAGGCAAGTTTAGCTAACGTTCCCTGCACATGTATCGCTCCTCATATTCTAACTAGCATCCTCGCTACACACCTTTTTGCTGTATAATAAACCGTGTCTCTGCTGTGTACTTTGTATGGTCCATGTAGCACCTCTGAGGATTTTTTTTTTTTTTTTTTTTTAACATGTAAAGTGATTTTATTAGGAGTAGGGACTTTGGGATTACGATAACATTTGTTGATAGTTTGTCAGTGCATGTTTGTTCTCTGGTCAAGTTTATTGCTGAGGTGATATGTGATGGCTTCTTCAAGTATATCCCACAAGTTTGTAGTTGTTAATTTGATTTGAGGGGTTACTCCTATACGCCCGAGTGATTGTAATCACCTATAGATAAAAACAAGTCAATGGTAATTAGTATAAAGGGCCTCTCTCCTGCCAAAATGAAGAAACTTACAAAAAGCCTTGCTTTTTATGTTGGCTTCATTGAGTTGAAAAGTTTCCTAGCTTTTATACCAAGGGATAGAACACAAAGTAAACAAGTGAACTATAACGCGTTTGTCTCATGTTATTTGTATGCTCTTTTTAGCAGTAATTATTTCTACAGTGCTTCACTTTATGTTTAAGACAAGGACCTATTCTCCAAGCAAATGTACTATTCCATGTATTTATGTATGTAACTGTCTTCATACCAATCTTAGACCGAACCTCAAACTTTTAGTGTGTGCCGAGTCGCAATCATAATCTTACTGTCACGTTGTTTTTTTGTTTTCTTCTAAAGAAATTTCCTCACATATGAAATGTCCATGCCTGTTTCACACCTTTTTTTCTTCTAAAGAAAAAAATATAGTTTTAGTAGATTTCTATCACTTTATTTACTGAAAAGCCAGTAGTTGATTATATTTGAAATGAATAAACCTTGAGTGTAATCATTGGTTTTTCTTTTTTGTTGAAAATTATGCAGAAAAAACCCCCGATCCAGGAATATACGTTAAACAAATACACTTCATGATACCAGGTTTTATAAACATTGATGTATATTTTTTTAACTATTCCTGGAATTCAGACTGTGTTACAGAATGCATTTTTGGCAGTATTACAAAAGCTTCTGTTTATTACTTCAGTTTATAGAATGCACACTAAACAGACCACATTTCCCCTGAATCCACTTAGTCATTGTAACTCCACTAGGTGTCAGTAAAGCACACAGGACTACGGTTCCCAGGCTCCAGTGTGGCTTTTCTATCCTGGTCACATGGACTGGACTATGATAAGAGATAATGCTTTGTGGTTGTGAGATCTGCCTGTGTTTTTTACCTTTAAACGGAATAATGGCCGCCGCCCATTATTGTGCGAGATCATTTGGTGTGTTTAGGGAAATTATCTGATTTCACATTATTGGTATGAAGGTTGACGATTCAACACCAGTGACATTAAGTGACAGGCAGAGCAATTAATTAGGGTTTTTGGCAGGAGGTACTTAGTATAACCTGTGTATCTGCTTTTATTTTAAACGTTTTTGTTCAGCTGTGCGCTTAAAATAGGTTGGGTGGCAGAAACATTTAGACCTAAACTCAGGTCAAGTTGATGACGCGTCCAAGTTTAATTTTGAAGTCTTGATGTGAGTGGCTTCTAAATCAAGCCTTACGTTAAATTTAATAAACAGAGCTGTCCTGAAAGAGAGGCGAACTAACTGTTAGACTTCTAAATCGAGCCAGAATCTATTTCTAATCGAACCCCTCCTGTAATGGTTCACATCGTGGTCAAATTTAAGGAGTGAGTCACGTGTATGCTCACGCTTGTAAATGATTCTCCCGCCAACGGTGTCTCAGAGCCCTGTCAAATGTTTACTTGTCAACTCGAGCACATCCGTCTGTGGGCCGTGCAGGGTTGGATTCCTGTGGCGAGCTGTTTTGCATGTGCTCGGGTACAGTGGAGCGAGCTGGGCCGCCCTCGTGCCGTTTTTTCCTCCTTCCAACTCGCTCTCACGCGGCAATAGCATGCACGGAGGGAATCCGAGTGGGCGGGACAGGCCGACCTACTTCTGGCCAATGGGGGAGCTCGGAGACGACTAGCTCTCAGCCAATCAGAGCGAGAGCCGCTAGCGGACAAGCTTGTCTCCGCGTGCCCCGTACACGTGAGCCGTGGCGCCATTGTACAGTACACCGGGAGGCAACGTGAAAAAAGACAATCTGCACACTCACGCCTACATTGGATTACTACTGAGGAGGGAACTCTAAAACACACCATAAAGTAAACACGCAGACAAAATGCGAATGTATAGATGGTGAGTTGACAAGTCGTCCTCTTAACGCCCCTTAATGGGCTGTCCACGGTCACGTTAGCGCTTATGCTAACTAGCAGTGTTATTTCTGCGCAGTAAACAAACAAGCACAAGTGACAGCAGCCGCTTCTCCTGGATGTGTGGCACGAGGGTGGGCGTGGCTCATAAATAATGGCACAAGCTCTGATGGGATCACCGAAGAGTTTTGGCCAACCCTCTCTGGGCTTATTCCGCGACGTTTGACGTCACGTGAGCCGCCCGTGTCCGTTCCATCTGAGCTGGAAGACTAGGACGACGGCTTCACACACACAAACAGAACACAACACACACCGCTGTGCCCGTGACTGGAGCCATCGGATGCAAATGAGAACGAGTACAGACAGAGAAGGCGGAAACGACCCCCCCGACACCCAATCCCACCACCACTCGGTCCCTCCTCCCACTTCCACGCGACGGACAAGTGAGCGCGAGCCCAGAGAAGAGAAACATCAACTTGTCATTTGAACGCCAACGACACTCGTCGATTTCGCATCTTTTTTTTCTCCCTCCACATCGATCCACACTTTCTTTTGGAGACTTTTCAACAAGATTGATCGCTTTATTTTGAATCAACAACTGGATATCATTTTCCATTAATGCTCGCAATTTCACGTTTTGCATTGTTTTTTCACTCTTACACCACGTAATGTGGTGAGATTTTCCACTCAGCTGATCCTCCCACACCGCACTGAGAACAACTTGGATACCCCCCACCTCCGAGGAGTGCAATGGAATACTTGGAGGCAAAAATTTTTGCAAGGAAATAAAAGGGAGGCTGCTTGTTATTTCATCAAAAAAGGTAATAACCGCTGCATGTGCTGTTAATACTACGCTCTTTATAATTCTTTAATGTGGCAGGACTATAAACAATAACCCCCCTTCTTTCCCCCCCCCTGCATGCACAGTCATCCAAACTCCTATTGGTAGCTCCTGTGGTCATCTCCCCTAGCCCCTCCCAAGTACACCCCCCTCCCACCTCCACCTCACAGGTGTCTCTTCGTGACTCCCCAAAACCCCCCCAGCACCCCTCCCGTCTGGCCCAGGATGTCCAGGCAGCTCACACAGCTCCCCACTCCGGACCTACCCGCAGGCGCGAGCCCACAGTTTGGGAGTTGTACCCAGCCGGCGGTTTCCCTCACCGGGGGGCACCTCAACTCCATGACGGGTCTCAAATCCCTCCTGCAACATCCCATGAAGGCGGACCAGCGCTTGAGAAGCCCCTGTGATCTCAAAGGTGGGCTCTTGTTTATGTTGTGCACCATGTGACCCCGCCTCCCACCAACACATCACACTTCCACCTGATGCTGTGCTTTCAGTACAAATATGCAACATGAATCCATCATAATTCATGATTGATGCCCCACCACATATTTTAATCCAACCTCCCTTGGATTACAATCACTTGGTAATCAGTATCCAGATTACAACGTGCGTTTAATGTCAAGGCTCACGTGCATTCCGATCTCCCGCCATAGTGAGATAATCTCAGGAGCTTGCGGACTACATCTATGACGCGATAACTAACTGCTTCTGGCTCTCGTATTAATACTGCGATTCTGTTGCCATCTGCTCCATCTGTGAGTTGTGTGCTTGTGCGAGGTGGGGGTGGGGGGCATACGAAGGAGTTCGTGTGGAAGCGAGTCCTACGGAGACACTCTTAGAATTAGGTGGGCTGGAGAAGCCACGTTTCCATGGAGCGGTGTGGTTCACTCTGATTTAGTACATTATGGTTCGATCCAGAACGGTAAAACAAGATCTGTGGGCCAGTCACATGCTACGTTAGTACATCTTTCAAAATGAACCATACCATTCTGAACCACACTCTACCAATTGGTGGATATTTACAAATCTGTATAAAAAAAAAAAAAACATACAACATAGAACCAAACCAACTAAATGCTGGGCATGGTGACTATTACCTTTACAGCTTTGACAAAAGCGACTGTTAGCTTAGCATCTTTGACAACAAAGCGCAACAAAGCATTCTGAACCAAACTCCGCTTCATGGTGGAACGGACCTTAAGTCTCCATATTTGTTCCTCAAAATACAATTTAAAAGATATCAAAAGGCCGACTGTTGAACTTCAAGGTGACTGTTAGCCGCGTTTGACAATGGGAACATTCCGTACCAACCAAAGCAAAGCTACTTGGTGGAATAAGTCTTTACTTCAATGGCTGCAATTACAGATACAGTCTACACGAATAGGGGGACTGTTTGTACCTAACGTGTACCAAAGTTCAAGGGTGTTCCTAAGCTGTAAGCACGAATGGTAATAAGGCAGCGCTTTTCATGGCACCGCCCAACTTCCAACGTTACAACGCCCCCAATGGTACAAATGGCTGGTGGAAGCTTAAAAGGCAAAAGGCTCCATCCTGAATTTTTTTTTTAATCAGGATTTACATCATTGGATAATAATTATGCGCTCCCCTGTGTATTGTTAGACAAAGAACGGTCAATGGACATGGATGAAGACTCTATGGGAGTGTGCTCCATGAGGAACACGTCTGGAATAGGCAACGGCGGCAACGGCGGCAGTGGCGGCAGCACCGGATGCAATGGCGGAAGTACAGGCGGCACCGGAGGGGGCAACTTCAACCAGTTCCTCGGCCCTCTCTTGTGGGATCGCACCCTCCCAGCGGACGGTGGCCTCTTCCAACTGCAGTACATGGACTTGGAGGAATTTCTGACCGAAAATGGAATGGGCAGTATGCACAGCAACAACAGCTCCAGTTCGGCCCAGATCCCCTCTCAGAGCTCCCAGTCGGCTGTGCCCAACCAGAGCTCCCAGTGCCTACCACCCCCATCCCCGCCTGGCTCTTCATCGCCGTCGCCCTCGTCTTCGTCCTCGCCGTCCCTGATCGGTTTGGAGGTGGCGCAGCCGCAGAGCCTCACCGGAGGAAACGACTGCCTTCATGGTGAGTTCACTGACACGACCGGAGAACGCGGGGACGCTCATTGCTGACAAACTGTCGCTTAAAATTGAGGATCCGGCAGTTCACTTGAAATGCAGTGGAGGTTGTCATGCGTGTAATGTTCCCACAGGCTAGTGAGAAATTTATTTGAAAAGCTACAATGGTGACAAAGCACTTTTCTCTCCTCTGGAATCAAAGTGAAGGCTTGAGATACTGTCACGGGGCTTTGTGACATCATAGAAATTGACTTGAGGGTTGAAATAATTCCCCCCAGGGTTCAAATCCAATCCTTTCAGTTCAGACGGGCCGAGATATGTGGCATCGGAGGGAGGAAAACACACCACGAGATAAATATTATGAGTCAGCTTCAGTAGTTTGCATGTGATCAATGTTCCTCAGCGTCAGAACACGATCAGCGTTCAACCTGACCGGGCCAATTATTAATATTCGCCGGCATGGCGGGCGAGGGAGGTCAAAAGCGTTTCTGCAAACGAGACAGCTAGAGCGGGAGAGAGGCGCGTGGAGTGTTTATATGATTGCGTGTCTTTAAATCTCCCCTCACTTCACACGCCACGGCCATGTGCACGCGTCGCTACACGTGCCCAGGCTGCCTGAGTCTGCTGGAGTGAGAGGACTAGAGGCGGGCCGGTACACATGGGGGAGGAGCCCGCACAAGGGGTGGGGATGAGGCGCTGGGCTACAGGAAGACGGCTGCTGCTGCTGCTGCTCGAAACTCAGTTCGAGCAAATATCCGCACACAATTGTCAATCACTACTTTAAACATATCTTCATTTTTGCCAGTTGTTAAAATCAATATTTCTTTCTTCTCCATTCTCATGAACTTTCTTCTGTGATTGGTTGAGAGAATTCACATGCCTTGTCCATGGGGGCTGCGCGGCATCCATTTTGTCACCTTCCCAAATACGCTTCCCAGAGAGAGGCGATTGAGTTAACGTCAAACAGAGAGATGAAATCTCACAGAAGAACGCTTAGCTAACCCGTTCCCTTTGAGGGCAAATTGACTCATTGGAGCATGAATCGGTACTGGAGGAGTTCCAGCTGGGAAAGATGTTACGGTTTGGAGGCCCGGGAATTGAGCCTGCACATTCCAGCAGAACCCTCCGGCAGCAGGTGGCTGCACCGCCTGCTGCCTGCTGGCAAGTGCAGGCCGAAAATGAAAAAAGAAAAAAACAATTGGAATTCAAAACAATCAAGGCGTGATGAGAACTAAGATTGTCGTGAGCAGTTAGTTGCGGCGAAGTGTTGCTTTTAACCTAATTGGATCATTTTTTTCCCCTTCCCTTTATTCAAAAACAATTTGATTTTTTTTCCCCCTTCCCTTTATTCAAAAACATGGATGTCTGCATTGCTTGGACATATGGCCATCTCATTCCCCCTGTGAACCCGCTTAGCATGTTCTATCAATACCTCAGCAATTGCATCGCAGCTCTGCCTAGCTCAGATCGATTCTCGGGCCCTATTTTGGGCCCACTGTCCTCAACAAATGCCCTCCATGGCCATTTGAGTGAGTGGCTGCCTTGTGCTGAAGGTAGATCACACCTTCAAGCCGGCTGGAGGGTTAGGGTTAAAAAAAAAAAGAAAAAACCTCGTGGGGCCCACTTCATTCAACTGGTTTCAAGGGGAGGGGTCTCGTGTTACATAATATTTTCCCACGTTTAGATCCTCCCGTTCAGAACTTGACAATAGTTTGATTGATCAAAGTAGTAGTAGTAGTAGTAAGACGTAATACGGTGTAATAGATTATTCGTGTTCCAGATGGTGCATTTAAAGCGACTGGAATGACGTTTATAACGTGGAAAGTAGCTCTCTAGCACACCCTGGTGGCTACTCCTATCTAATACTGCGTGTGTGTCCTAATCTTAACTAGCTAGTCAAAGCACTTTTTACGCAAGAAAAATTGTACTACCTAGAGTACATACAATTTTGATAATATTAATAATAGTAATAATAATAATACATTGGTACTTATGCTCTCAAGTGGAAGAGCATTGACTCATTCCGCTTGCCGCTATGTCGCTGGCACAGACAAATGAATGAAGATACGTTCGATATTTTTGAAGCCGATATCTAATCCGATAGATGACTGGGTAAAATGAATCTGCTGATTAATTCATAACATATAAATAAAAAATATCTTTGTCTGTTTATCTGTGCCTTGTAATGCGCTAATGTATCAATAAAAAAATCATCCCAAAAACAAAATCACCTGATTTTTGCTGATTTAAATTTTCTCTTAGGTACATCAACTGGATTTCAGTAGCTAACAGAACTGACGTTTGGGCTTTTGTCTTCACAGGGAGCCAGACGAGTATGAACGAATCGTGCGAGTCGCCATCCTCTTTGTCCTCCTCGCCGTCGTCCTCGTGCCCGCCGTTGCTGACGCCCACAAGCGCTGGGCCGGATGCAGTAGGAATCTTTGATATGGATCCGTCAGATGTCGTTTTGTCCAACGGCCCCGGCCAGCAGAACTTTGACCCCAGGCAGACTTTCAGCGAAGAGGAACTGAAGCCGCAGCCCATGGTGAAGAAGGCACGCAAGATCCTGGTGCCTGATAACATGAAGGTGAGCAGTCTGTCTGTCTGTCTGTCCGTCTATCTATTTATCTGTCTGTCTGTATCTAACGATCACATCTTTTTGTATGGTCGTCTTCTCAGGACGAGAAGTACTGGAGCAGGAGATACAAGAACAACGAAGCGGCAAAGCGCTCGCGGGACGCGCGGCGCCTCAAGGAGAACCAAATTTCGGTGCGCGCCGCCTACCTGGAACGAGAGAACGCCGCCCTGCGGCAGGAAGTGGCCGAGATGCGCAAGGAACTGGGCCGCTGCCGTAACATCCTGAGCAAATATGAGAACCGTCTGGCCGACCAGTGATGCAGCAAGAAGAGGAAGACGCAGAGTGAAATAAGTTGGATTCCTTTGTGAGACTTTGAAATTTTGGATTTTGGTGGGATGACAGGGATGGACAAGTCTGGAATCGCAATGATGACGACGACGACGACGATGATGATTTTGAATGTATGAGGAGGAGGAAGGCGTGCGTTCCGCAGCTCAGGTGTTATGTTTTTGTTGAGCTCTTAAACGTGACAGAGGGAGAGAATAATTTAACAGATGTGACTTTTAAGGGTTTTGCTATCGGAGAATTGTATATTTTTATAATACTTCAGAAAACAATTAGAAGGAGAGTAGAAATTTGGAGAATAATTTTGTATATTTTCTACATGACTAGAGACGGGACAACGCTATCTTACCTAATGGGGTCAGCCATGGATGGGTGTTTTTTTTTTTTTTGGACTCCTTGATTAACGTCGGGACGCTGCAGCGAGGGCGAGGATGCGTGTAACAATTGTACTATAGAGAGCCTAAATGATCTTCATGTCGTATAGTTCAACATTTTTGTGGATTTTACTTATGCAAGCAACGCAAGCACTTATGTTCTTTTTTTTTTACCCTCCTTGTGTCCCCACCCCATCCTCTTTATATTTTGGACAACCAAGACATATTCCAAAAAAAACAAAAGTTGAATAGACAATTGTCTGTAATTATAATCTCCTTAACGACCCAGGCTAATTCTGTCAGACTTGTGAAAGTTGTCGTGATGCTGCTTCTACTTTTACTCCTTTCATTCCTTTTTTTTTTTTTATATGATAAGGTTTCCCCTTTATTTCTTTACCTCAACGCTCCTGGAAGTGAACACTAAAACTTTAAACTTTTTTTCCTTTAAAGCTTCGTTATCCTTATTTAGGGAAAGTAAAAAATGAGTGCAGGATTTTAACCCAGCCAATCAGCAAACATAAGTCATTCAAAAACAAAAATATGACAATTTTTTGTCATTCTAACTATTTTTACAGCTCAGACTATTTTTAAAAAGGCATTTCTAAGGAGAAACATTTTTGCTATCTTCACAGATGGCTTTTCGGGAGTCTAAATTGTCGCTCGGTGTTATTGGAAGGGTCTTTGCTATTTCGTGCATATTTTTTCCTGAAGATATGTCTCAGATTTCAAGCCAGGATTGCTTTCCTATTTCTTGATTTCATTTCCCCTCCTTGACTTTGTACTGCATCTATTAAGCTCTCTGTACCAACAACATGTTCAGCGCGACAACTCGAGAGTGTGATTGTAATCCCTGTCATGATAATCACCATTACTGCTATTATTATTCTTGTTATGATTATTATGAGGATGATCCCTGTTATTATTGTTCTTCTGTATTAACGACTGTTTTTCTTCCTTTGGATGAAAGTGATGCACCTTGATACCCCCCCCCCCCCCCCCAAAAATAGAAAGACTGAGCTTCTCATTCTTTGATATTCTTCAACGTGGCCCACAGACACTACTGCTTGAACGGAGCCCACTATTGTGTCCCCTCACCCCAAGAAACTTGCCTTTCTTTCCAGGATGAGCTCGAGCTCCTCACGAACCCGGTGGACTATGCACGCCATCGTCCTTTGGTTGCTTTTCTTTCAGCCTTTCTCACCTATGTCAAGTGATTGTTTGCGCTCTCCCAACAGGACTGTTCTTGAGATCCTTACAGATGTCTTTGATCCATCTTTAGAGTTACTCTAATGGAATTACACCCCCTCATCCTGTGACATCAGCGGGCTACAACCCACTATGTGCTGGTTCTTTGGATGTAGTTGAGATTTCCCCAGAATTACACCAATAAAAGCTTATTCTCATTCACCAACTCTCTGGTTTGTCTGCATGTGTTGTATCAACTTGTCTAATTTTTTATTTAAACAGTTTTACTTTAGCTAGAATCTGCTGTCGCAATGTGGCTAAAGGTATATAATAAAGGTTGGTTATTTTTGTTTATATTGTTGTAAATAGTAAATGCTGTACTTGTGGCGGATACCAAGTGCGAAAGCAAGAGACAGCGATTCACTTAAGTATTTGCCAACCGCTAAAACGGGTGTCAAACTCATTTTTTTCGCGGGCCGCATTGTAGTCATAGCTTCTTTCGGAGGGCCATTATGACTGTCAACCCAAATAAATGTATGTGCACCTCATATTATTTACAGTAAAAGCTACAAAAAAAAAACCTGACAAATAATTCATTTTCAAATCAGACGAGTGAAAACTGGTCAAATGTTTAAAAAAAAAAAAAGATATTAAAATTGAAGGCAATTTGCAATTTTAGTAATGACACGAATTTGATGCACAATTTGTCTTCGCGGGCCACATCAAATGATGTGGCGGGCCGTATCTGGCCCCCGGGCCTTGAGTTTGACACATATGCGCTAAAAGATAATGAAGAAACGGATAACGGAAGAACATATCACCTCTCACGGATGTACGATTTACTGGCCCAAAAGGCAGAGTTACTGACAAAACTTCTAGTTAAGGTAAGCCATTTTAACTTCAAACCTTTTTTTGTACGAAGAAGCAGAAGTTTACAATCCAACCGAAACTAACAGTCGTCGCCATTCTCTTAGTTTATGCTTTGGATCACAAGATGCTTATTCCCTTTTCCATATTTTTATCTCGTCGACCCTGGTTTCACCTCTTTAAAGAATGCGATTCCACAACAAGTTTTCTGGCAAAGTCAAACCTCGCAGTTGTGCGTGCGTGCGTGCGTGTGTGCGTGTGCGTGTGTGTGTGTGAACGGTACCATTAGTTTACACCTGGTTGATTGCCCCCCCCCCTCCTTTTTTTTTAATTAACATTGCTAAACAAATGCTACAGTCGCAGACGAAGCAGGAAGTATAGCAACATACATACGGGTCTTAATACGTGAAAAGCTAGTTATATTATTAAAGTTCGCCACTTTCTTCTTCTATTCTTGTTATCTGCACGCAAGTGTATCTCCTTGCGATACCCATACTGCCTCCAAGAGGCCAACGTGTGCACTGCGGGAACATCAGGGATTTATTTTTTCTATTTCATGTTTTCTGTTGCTCTTTTACGACTTAGTTTTTCACAGTTTTTACTTGTACCAATTTACATCGTTTTGAAATCAGTGGATGCCAGATGTACATTGAAATAGCTTTCATTTTTTCAAAATGCCACTTGTATCGACCGTCTCTCCTGAAATGGGTGAAAGGTCCTTCCAACTGGAATTTGTGCTTCCTCTCCTCCTTACTGCAGACCAGATGTGTTGCAATCTCTCCCTCCCTTCCAAAAGCTCCCTCCTTTTCTTTTTGATGACCCCTATCCTCCCTCCCCTCCCACTCTCCTGCACCCCAGAAGCCCTCCCCTGTTCCCTCCAAAGGCCGAGTGTGGGCATGTCCCACCCTCAGATGGTCGCAGGTCTAGCTTCAAGGATGGACTGTCCACTGCTGCTCCTTTTCCTATTGTGCGCTCTGACTACATGCGTGACCCCGCAGCCAATTGCAGGTAAAGTAAGCCATGCAGCATATGCCAAAAGAAATCTAATATTGATATGATGGTCATCTATGGTGGTGACAATTTAAAAGTTAAATAACACAAAATGTTCATGGTTTCTTTTGAAGCTAATTTTGATTGCACTCTACTGTTAAGATAATTTTCAATCTAATGGGAAATAGTAAAAAAAAGTTATTGGACAATGTTTATATAAAGCATGCTAAATTTGCCTTGTATTTGTGAGGTCAAAGCATGAATTACACTCAGTGTCATGCACACATACAATTTGTTTGCTGTACATTGTGTCTCCGTGACGCGTGTATCATGTGATCGTGGTGCATGTTTGTTTTGGTTTAGGAGGGAAAAAAAAAGTCATTCCACGTGTTGCGTATACATACACATGTGTTCATTTTTGGACAGTGATCCCATGCGGGCCGTCTTCTCCTTTCCTGCCCTCTTCCTCCTCCTGTGTTGTGTTGGAAGGAAGGTTGGCATGCTACTAAAAACAAGGATTTGGCTGTGGGGCATGTGGTATGATGGATTATAAAAAGCAAAGAAAAAAGAAGGAATATGAATATGGACAGGCTTTGAAAATAAGTGCTTAAGGCGACTAAAATTTGTGATGCTGCTTCTCTGAAAAAAAAAAAAAAAAAAAAAAATATATATATATATATATAAAACTTCAATAGATGGATGTGTACCGATATTTATTTTGAGGTATCAAATAATTATGAAGGATGCCAATACCAGCCCCTTTTTGAGGTATCGAATAATTATGAAGGATGCCAATACCAGCCCCAGATACTTAAAACAAAATCTGACAAGATTTATTTTGTTAAAATAAAGATGATTAATTGTTAAATTATTATTAAATTATTTAAGCCATTAAAACAAAAAATATGTGCATGTTCATTTTAAATTAATCAATTAAATTATTCAATTAAATAAATGAAAGTAAATAACAAATGAATTAAAAGTCACCAATTTGTGAAAAAAAGACAGGAAATGAATTAAACATGTACGACATAACACTTGATGATGTGAATCCCTGGTGGGTCCGAGGCCACACTTTGCCCACCCTTGATCTAAACACACAAACACAGACCTGGGTGGCAAACATTTGTTCGGCCCACCCACGCTTGAGTCAAACAACACAGAGCAAAACAGGCCTGTGCATGGCCCTTGAGGGTGTTTGCTGTTTTTACAAGGGGTGGGGGGCATTACTGGCAAGACAAAAGGCCACATGCCAGAAAATGTAACTGCGTGTGTGTGTGTACGCGTGTGTGTGCTCAACAGAGTCATGCCCGAAGAGACTCGTGGGAGACGAACGAAAGAGGACGTGTCCCCGTCCGTGCAAAGCCGACCAAGACTGCGGCAGCAAGCGGCAGTGCCTGTGCGACGGACAATGTGGGCTCAGCTGTGTGGCTCCAGGTAGCTTCGTGTGTGTGTGTGTGTTTGTTTGTGTGTGTGTGTGTGTGTGTGTGTTCAAGCCCAGTTGTCATTGTGTTCACTCAGCTGTGTCAACACACTTGCGCCTGTTGTCGACTTGTATCAAAATAATGACAAGAGAAAACTGTGGCAAAGGAAAGGATTAGCGCGTGATCCAAAGAATACCACATCGAAGGCACTGTCATTGTAATCTCATGGAAATCCATTTTATCTTATACATGTTGTGTAAATCAGTGTGTTTGGATTGCTGACCCCCAACCATGGTGTGTTGCCCCCCCCCCCCCCCACCCCAGGTCGCACTTGTCCATGGCCACTGCCCCCCCGAGAGGACGCCACGGCTCGCCTGCTCTCCCCAACGCACTCCTTCTCCGCCCTGCTGGAAGTCCGATGCAAGCCGGGCTTCTCCTTACCCAGCGGCCTGGATGCCACAATCCGCCGTTGTCAAGGAGACCGTCAGTGGAGCGGAGACGAGCCCATCTGCACAGGTGGGTGAACATTTACATCTGGTTCACCCTGTGTGGCCCTTGCGCAGGTGAAGGGGGAGGGGAGGAAAAATGTGACTCTGCTGCCTATCTAACAATTTCAATTTCTCAAGCAGTAGTCAGCCAACCACCAAGGAGAGAACCATAATTAAGGCTTCTTTAAATAATAAACACGTAAAGGGATCTGCATCCTTTGCCTTGTTCCAGACAGACAGCTAGGCCTTCGTAAGTTGTTTATTTTATAATTTTGTCATGATTTAACAGCCACTCACATTTTTTGTCTTTTCGAGCAGCCGCATGTGTTCAAAGAGGTAGCTCTTGTGTTATGTCGGTGAGAGACAAGAACGAAGGCCGTTGTGTTTGACTGGCCTCGTCGTCGCCATAGCGACCACAGCTGGGCTGCTGGGAAAATAGTTTTCAGTCAGCCTTGCACCTTGTAAAAATTGTAAACATTGCGCAACCTAATAATGAGCCGTGACCCAAGCGTGATTTTATTTGAAAGGGATTTTTGCTCACTTTTGAATGACACCATGATTACATAACATTTTTATTGTTATTTGTGTTGTTTGCTGTGTGGCATCACAAAGAGAGCAACTCTTATTATGGTTTACTCAAATTACAGTAATCCACTACTTAATGCCAAGACGATTTTCTGCAATTTAACGCCCCATTAAGGCAAAACAGAAAAAAGAATATGTAATTGGACAAAAAAAATCGGATATTCACATAGCTGAGAGAAACTTAACGAAACCAAACAGACGTAGAAACTGCTCGATACTGTCGCCTTGAATGAACATTCTTCAAACTACGCAACCCGTGTTAATATCGACTTCACAAATCAAATCGCACTACTCGCACGTATTCACTCGCAGCGTAAACGCCTTCGAAACACACTTTATTTCTTTTCTGCCGCCTTGAAGACACGCATCCTCTCAGATCTATTCATCGGAAGGCCGTGAAATGTGAAATGAGGATACCATTGTTGGCTGTGTGTGTGGTGTTGAGTAGCCGTGCTGCCGAGAGACGGCCAGAAGGTAGGTGGGTTCTCAAACGTGTGAGAGTGCCGCTTTTGCAAGCGAGCATGTGCGCCTGCGCGCGTGTTGTAGCTCCTTCATGCCCGCTGAGAGGATGTGGGCGGCCAATCCCTGTCAAAGTGGCACGCAGAGAGATGCGAGTGTAGATGTGTGTGTGCGTCGTGGAGAGGGGCTTCATTTTTATGTGCGTGTTTGTTCGTGTGCGCGTGGGCGGCCCATCACAGTCCACAGAGTCTAAAGAGAAAAAGAAAGAGAGAGCGAGAGAGAGCCGTGACGGTCATGCCGCTTGAGGCCTTTCTCTTCCCCGCTCTCCTCTCATCTTTTTCTCCCTCTCATCCTCTTCCATGCGAGAGGTCTCGCTCGACAATGGCAGCCAAAAGCAGTGTTGAGGCGATGGGTGGGGAGGGGGTGGGGGGTGTAGAATTTGGCAAAAATACCTTTTTATGAACAGCGGTAGGAACTAACTATAGATATTGGAGGTTTTCATACTGAAGTGAATTGTGTGAGGTGTTATCATCTTTACAATTCTGGATGTTGCCAGAATTAAGATGGGATGGAGAATGAATAGCTAATGTCACTTCCTCATGAATATGCAAAAAAGGTAGCGTACATGCCAGAACCTCCGCCTGTCAATCTTCTTTTTGTACACTCTGCCAGACCAAGAAACGCAACATTTTGTTATCTCTGTATCAGTACCGACGGTTAGCTAACAAGCTAGCAAGCTAAATGGGCTACCGGGGCTCCATTGGACCTAAAACGGGATGCCAGCTCATCCCTTGGCTTCACTTGCTTGCTCAGGACTTTAAATAATGATAATAATGATTTGAGTAAATACCTTCAAATATGTAAAAGGTATTTAGAAACAGGGTCTCTAAAAGAATTGTTTCATGGCAAATGCTTTGTCTTGTGCCAGCCTTCAAAAACAGTCTAATTAGCTAATATTTAGCATCCTTTTGCTACTTATGTTGCAATGCTAGCAAAGGATTTTTTTTTGATAGCATAAAATGAACACCAACACTGTATAGGCTAGTTCTTAACAATATAACATTTTTTCCCCTATCTATCCAAGTGCTGCTTGTTGTGAACTGGGGTGAGTTATTTTCAAACGGTACTTGAACTTTTTTTTTTCCACAAGTACCTGTACTTCTACTTAAATATATCATGTCAATACTTAAGCCACCTCTGACTATATAATGTGCTTTATTCTCAGTGCATTGATGGTTGAGACATAATGTAGCTCCCAAAAAAAATAAATAAATAAAGCTCATATTATACACCTGCTTCATTGCACTTTGGTGCTGCAGCATGTGTGGGAGGCAGCGAGAGTGAACGAAGCTCCAAGCTCTCATCTGAAGCCAACCACCCTCACCCATAGGTGCCTTTACATTCTTCCAGCAAAAGACGGCCCCCCTCGGGCCAGCCTGGCGTTTGATGGCGACCCCCCCTGAGCAACCTGCGCAGGCTCCAGATATTTTTATTTGCACTCTAAACTTTTTCACGAGCTGTTATACACTGACGGAGAAAGAGCTTTAATGCGTTACCTAAGAAGAACAACGACAGCTTAAATACAAAAAATATTTTATCATTTAAGAAAAAAATAAAATATTAAAAGATAGCTAAGAATGCAGTGGAGATACCTGTATAACCGCAATAATAACAATTAGAGGAGTCTCTCTGTGACAGTTTAAATGACAAGTCAGCATTATTATCCATTTTCTGTCAATCTTAAACAAGTGCATTGATGGCCGTTCTTGTGTTTCTTCCAGAATCTGCACTCCCTGAACCCACCATATCCTCTCCGACGTGCCTCCTTCCCCAGGAGGTGACGAGCGCCTTCGCCATCGAGGGCACTGCCGCCGTGGGGGCGGCCATCCGCTACAGCTGCCTGTCAGGGTGAGTGAGTTCAGGTGGAGGGAGGATAGATGGATGGGGGGTTGGGGGGGAGGTCAGGCTGTGAGTGTGTGTAGGCTGCAGTTGCATGTGAACCTGAAGTGGTATGGAGGTGGATGTGGAGGAAGTGACAGAGCGCGAAGAAGCAGAAGATGAAGGAGGCATGAGGTGTTTGAGAGCGAGGTGGTTGATGGCTGATGAATGGCAGTAATGCGGATGAGCGGTGGGGGGGGGGGGGGGTCTTATCTGAACCAGCCCAAGGCATTAGCAAAATGAGCACCTGCGACCCCACCGTATAACTTTTCCTTCAAGTTGTCTTGCTCAAGGCTAACACGTGAGGTGATTTACTAGTTCAGATCTGACACAGATTATTAAACATTCACGGGCAGATATTTTTTATCCTCTGCAAAGAAGCAGTCATATGACCGGCTCCATTTATGTATATCTGTATTATACTGCCCCCAGGTGGCCAAGGCGCCCACACCAAAAGGAGCAGCACAATGTCCACTCAGTTGAAGAAAAGGAAAAAACTCTTTCTGTTTTCACAGAGTACAATATTAGAATTATTTCGTATACAAAAATATAACAAAAATATTTGGGTTTTCCGAAGCATCCTATCCTCATTTAAATAATAGTTCTCTTGCCCCGATATGATACAAGATGGCGCTAAAGTACTAACTTTACATTAGACCGGCCTGAGCACAAAAACAGCAAAGGTAAAATTTTCACCAAATCATTTTTCAAATTCCACTCAGGGCCCCATGGCGGGCCAGCTGATTCTCTCCTTTAACTGAGCGAAACAGCTCATGATTACAGGCTCATGTTGAATGGACTCCCTTTCACATTGACTCATCCACAGCAGCAAGATGCTGAGTGGAGATATGAGCCAGACAGAAATGAAAGGGAGGTGGCGGAAAAGGAATCATTCACACCTTTTCCGCCCCCCCCCTCTCATCAGCGTTTTTTTTCCTTCCCTTTCATGCATCTTTCACCATCTATATTGTCACATGTCACTCACGAGCCATCTGCCCGCCGCTCTCTCTTTTCCCGCACAGGGCCGACATCGTGGGAAGCAGTGAGAATTACTGTCTGGAGAATCAAACCTGGCAGTATCCACACCCCATCTGTAAAAGTGAGTTATTCATTCCCATACCTGCTGTGTTCGTTTTTACTTTCACCTTTACCCCCCCCCCCCTCCCCCCACCAACACGGACACACACTGTCCCGATGACATAGTGAGTCAATAATTAAGGCTCTCTATGTGGAAATTCAACATAATAGAAAGAGAAGCTTTCCAAACATCACGCTTCCTCCAAGAGGTTTCACAGTGCTTTACTGTTCTCTGGTGGTCAATTGTGATATTGCTCATTTTCAAAATATTGACTGACATCTGATTGGACAAAAAAATATACATCTACGTACTGAAAATGAAGAATATAGACGATTTACAATGTTGATGTAATAAATATTGAACAACAGTTGATAATGTTGTTGACTTTCCACTCCTAACTAGAAACAAATGTCTTTGTGCATGGGTCAGAGGTGTACTGTGAGCCTCCTCCCAACGTGCCGCAGGGCTACGTGGTAGCCGTCCAGAAGACAGAATACGAGGTGGGCTTCGACATCCATTTTCTCTGTAAGAAGAACTTCCGCCTGGACGGACCCCAGAAGGTCACCTGTTTGTCTAATGGCAACTGGAGCGCAGCGCCCCCTTCCTGCAGAGGTGAGCCACGCTTCTGATGTGATGTACGGGCCACAACATTAGGTACACTTACAAGGAGACTATAGTGTGGTGCCAAATATGTATATTCACAGCTATATTGCGTGCAAATGTTGACACAAAACTTTCCCTAGCTCGCTGCCTCATCCCTGCTGAGCGGAGCCGCGTGGTGATTGACGGCGTGAAGCGTTGGCCTTTTGACATCACGGACGCGATGGTCCCTCACGGAGAGAACGTGACGTTCTTCTGCAAACACCCTCGCAAGCAGTGTGGCTTCGGCGCCGCTCAGACGTGCTTCGACGGCGAGCTGCAGCCACCCGCCTGCTACCTCGGTAGGCCGTCCACACGCATCTCACGCATTCGTGCTTCCTCTCACGCGGGATTCACTTGAAGGCTGCTGCGGTAAGTTCTGATCCAATCTTTGATTTTCAGAGCCCACGTGGCTGCAGTATAAACTCTTCCCTCACCGGCTCGTCTCCGAGATCGAAGCATGCGCTGATGGCGACGTGGAGACCTTCTGACCTCAATAGTGGCACACTGTAACGTTGGGAACGCCTTTTGTTGCTGCGGATCATTCTGCCCGATCTGTGCTTCTCAGTGCACGGTTTTGAACCCTATACTGACCATTTGCAATCCTCCATAGGGGGAGTTTGCAGTAAACAAAAACCATTTTGTAATATTTGTTGAAACGGTTCTGTTTTGACAGTAGCACATGATTAATGTGAGTTGTGAGAAACTCAGCAGTGACAAATGACTGACACTTTGGAAGTCACGCCTTCTCTCTCTGATTGGTTGTTTTTCCTCAGATGTACTACAGCCAGGCAAAAGTATTTTTTGTACTTTTTTATCGTGTGCTAATGTCAAGTCATGACTGTTTTAGCAAATGTGACAAAGTTTTTTTCATATTGCAACTGTTTTAACCAATATGACAAAGTGTGTGTTTTTTAAATATACAGTTATGATCCTGCAATATATTGTAAATAGCAATCCTCGTGCCTCAATGATCATGCATACCCAGCGGACATATCTTTAGGTACACCCAGATAATGAGACAGTCCATAGCCCGGTCTAATAGAAAAGTAGTGTTGTTGTTTTTTTTTTATTGATTGGAGTGATTTGAAATAAAGTCAACACAGACTAACACTGGCTCCAGACAATTTTTCGCTCAACTAAGATGTGCCTTTGTCTTTTTAGCATAAATATTGATTCCAAACTGCTCAATGTGATATACGTGGCACAGTTTCACTAATTTTGAAGGGGGATTGAGAAATGGATTGAGTCCATTAACTTGGCACTTAGAAAATGCAAGGCCCACCTCTGACAAATGTTGCAGACGTCATTACAGCCGCACACCGCGACGAGCAGACGTGGCATCTGTAAAGCTAAAATATACAGTGCAGGGTGTCCACCACCCCCTGCGCAAACTCAGGTGGGAAAAGCACCAGGTCGGCCAAATGAGGGCAAGTGCTTTACAACCTTCAAATTTTGGTGATTGCACTCCTTAAGTTCCCAAACTAATGCACGCATGTTTCATTCATGCAAACACAGTAGAGGAAGTACGCCTCCATACTTGAACTGGATGTCATCAGACTTTATTAAAACGTCTCCTTCCTCTCCAGTGGTTGCAGGGAGCCTGCGGGCTGCAGGTTCATCGGCAGCCTAAATGCCTAATAGGCTGAGCAATGAGCATGGCTGCTGCTCGGACCCGGTAGGCTGCTCCGCCATAGCAACTCCCCCTGACCCCTCCCTCCTCGAGCCCCAGCCAGCATCACCCTGCACACGGCTCAGACATATTTGGTCCTCCGGAAGCGTGCGCGGCTCGGGTAAGGCAGTCCCTTGCAAGCACGGCGGCTGCGTATGGGTGGAGCACACTTTTAATGTTCATTTTTTGAACGATTCAAAGAAATGCATCCTCAAAGCGATGTCCGGTCGTCGTCAGCAGCCGCGAGGAGCGGCCGTAAAGTTTGTCCTGCTCGCGCTCGAACCCTTGGCTTCTAAAATGGCTGGCTGGAGGTTCGAGGAGGAAGCAGTGGCGGCGGTCTTCCTTCCTGCACACATAAGCTGTAAATATATAACTCTCGTGTGCATGCTTCTCGGCTGTCGGGATGACGCGTCAGTGTGCCGGCCGGCGATGTCGCGGGTTCGAACCCTCGTCACGGCGCATTGACAGCTCGCACCCTCGACTGTGCGTAATGGCGTCCGACTGTTCGACTCGTCTCTTATCGCCTTCTTTTGCGACACAGGCAGAGACTCTAACACGTTTATTGGAATTATTTCATTCCCGCGGTGTGTTTCGATGAGGAAGTAGGAGAGGCGACGTGCAGTGTGCTTCGGTTACACCCCCACACGAGCTCTTTTCGATTTGTTTTTCCAACGCGTTTCATAATTTAACAGAGTGTCAGTGAACGTCACATTTGATAGGGCGCCGTGGAGTTTGGCGAGGTCACGTGACAGCCTCATTAGCATCTCGCTCACTTCACTTGACCCACATAACGTGGCTCCTCGGTTTACGACGGAGGTTGGTTCTTGACGTGTATGCTCGTCGGAACGCGCCATAGCACATCAGTGCATATAAAAAAGATGTATGTATGTATGTATGTATGTATGTATGTATGTATATATGTATATATATATATATATACATACATACACACACATATATGCATATATGCTAACCGTCAAGCCATACGTTCAGTAAACATTTGTCCGACTCCTACTTCTTAATTACACTTATTTGACATGTTTGTTTTTCTGTGCTCATTTGACTCATTAATCGGTTATGTTCTTAATTTTAAGATGTCTAAATGGGTATGACCCAAAATGGACGGTCAGCTGGCTACAGTCCTATCAAGAGGCAGCCCAGAAGTTCCGAATGGAAGCCCGTGTGCAATGTCGTCCGACCTGCTGGGCGAGGACTCAAAGAGGGACCTTCAGGGGGCATGTTCAGACGCTACAGGGACAGGTAGCCTCCAGTCTTGCCCCCTCAACCAGGATGCTCTGTCAATCAACAGGAGAAAGCCAGTGGTGGGGGAGACTTGCGAGCCCACAGACCAGGAAATGAGAGAAACTCATGGGTCGCGGCAGCCAATCAAAAACCAAGTTGTGGATCCTCCTCTGTGCCAGACGCCCGACGTCCACTCCGCCACCAGAACCACCAAAGACTCGCATTTCGATAATGCACGAGAAACAAACCAAATATCTATCGCCAAGACCAAGGACCAGAAAGTCGCTCTTACGGCAGGGACGCATGCTAGTGGAGCTGTTTTGGCGACAGAGACCATCCACTCGGTTCACCCAGAAACCCAAAAAGAAGCCCATTTAGCCCCCGGTGTTATATCACCTGATCAGGTTGTAAAGAAGGAACCTTTAGACGAGCAAGTCAAAGACTCTCTGAAGGACTTGTCCTGGGCAGAGGAACAGAGCGAGCCGTTGGACTTGAGTCTCCCCAAGAAACTAGAGAACCGAGACCCCAGACAGGGACGCTTTCTGGACGTGTGCGACAGCTTGCTGATTATGGAGGTGGATGAATACGAGGGTGAGGGAGACCGGGACGTGGTGGAGGAGGATGAAGAGGAACTGCCTTCCTATTACAATGCCTCTGTCTTTGCCCAGGATCTTCTTCTCATAGACGACCAGGGCATTCCATACACCCTCAGCCCAGATGGACTAAGGGTGCCGCAAGTGGACGTCACCGCCGCTGAGGGCCCGGTCGAGAAAGACAAGGCCTCGCAGTTGCATGGCTCAGCAGGTTCAGACCTCAGCCAAAGTTTGGCTGATACGCTAAATGCACCTTCCGGTGACGCGACGCCCTCACAGGTGTCCGAGTCGCCTTCTCTGACACCACAAGTCTTCAGCAGTTTGGCTCTAAAGTCCTCTAAAGAATCTGGACCATCCCTCCCCAACCAGCCCATCCAGATTCTTACCACGCCTTCCTCTAGTACTCCAATCCTGCTCCCTTCTGCTCCACTGAGTCTTTCTCTTCCAATCTCTGTCACCCCCAACACTGCTGGTACTTCCGCCCCGATGTTCCTCCTCCTTTCCACCGGTGACTCCACTTCCACCCCAATTGCTATCCTGAACCCCTCAACTGGTCAGCTATCCCAGATTTCCCTTTCTCTGGCTTCCAGTAGCACGTTGACTCAGCCTGTCATGGGATTGGGACTGAACAATCCCCCTGTGATCCTTTCAGGAGGTTCCGGTAGTATCCTCACCTCGAGTCTGGCCACCGTTTCCTCCTCACTTGTACCTACTCACGTCGACTCCCCTGTCGGAATTCAAGCCATACTTCCCGAGCAGGTCTCGAATGAGAACGATAAGCCATCATCTCTTACAGCAACCACTGCTACTTTGACACCTGACCCATCAGATGCCCAATTTGCTGACCCCAACCCCCCGGTGGACTCTGAGCATTTACCCCTAGACGACCACATGTACTTCAGTGCAGCCGCTCCTCCTCCTTCGCCGCCAAAACTGGAGCCTCTGGACCCCCTGGACCCGCTGGACCCCCTTTCCCCCACGGAGTCATCCAACGACCCTTCTGCCCGGCGGGTGCTCTACTGTCAGCTGTGCCCACGGATCTTCTTTTACCTCTCTGACCTGGAGCGCCACGCCATCACGCACTCACAGAAGAAGCCTCACGTTTGCCAGCAGTGCGGCAAAGCCTTCAAGCGCTCCAGCCATCTGCAGGTCAGTGCTGAGCAGACAAATCAGGAAGCGTGAAGTCGAGGTCAAGATTCATGCCATACCTTTCTGCTCTCGAGCCAAAAGAATCTGTCGACTGTAGCGCATTGACTTGATGTTTACAATTTCATCTGATGATAAACCTGTTAGCTCACAGGTATCAAACACAGGGTAGATCTGGTCCTCCGAGTCATATAATGTGGCCCATGAAATTTTGTGACAATTTTTCCCTGACCTTGACCCTTGTTCAAAGGTACTGCAGTGATCCAGCAAAAAATGGATGAAAAGCAATTATGTGTTATGATAGGGTGAGCATGACACAGAAACCTTGCTAGCTTAGGGCCAAGAAGTGCAACTTGCTAACGCTCTAACTTCCCTTTAAACAACAACAAAAACAAGCGTAAACAAGACCTCGTTGCTAAACGGTGTTGCTCAGTTCTGGGCAGCAAACATAGTGACTCATGTTATACTACTTTTGTCAGAATGTCAAATGTGTTAACTGTTGAAACAGCATAAAATGAATGTGATTATAAGTTCAAATATTTAAGTCGTTGTCATTAAATATGCCTTCATTTTTCCTTCTCAGCTAAACATAAAACAGCAAAATGATTATAATTTTTGAATGGTTTTCCTGTTCAAGTTGAACCCACTTGTGTTAGCTTTTAGCATTAGCTCGTTAGCCAACCCAGTTATTGTTTTCCTCTGCGATTATTAGCTAATGCAAAAATGTTTCAGCTGTTGCTTGCTTTACAGGCAATATGGGAATCATAGCACTGAGGCTAAACCTAGCTAGAGACACCAAATTGTGTTGAATTTGTTGTCTTTCTTTGAATTTGCTAGCTAAGCTAACATATTTTACAGTTTTTGGAACTATAGCTTCAGCTCTGATGGTTCGAATTACTTTAAGTAGAGGTACCAGTGGGCTATATTTCGGTTCTGTTAAAAAAATCTTTCTTGTCCTTGATTCGTTCCGCTAGAGACACAAGCACATCCACACGGGTCAGAGGAACTTCGTGTGTCCCATCTGTGCCAAACGCTTCAGGGAGGCCGGCGAACTCCAGCGCCACCAACGGGTTCACACGGGCGAGAAGCCCTACCAGTGCCAACTTTGCCACACGCGCTTTGCCGAGCGCAACACGCTGCGACGCCACACCAAGCGCAAGCATCCCTTCCACCAAGTGGCCGTGGACATGCTTAACGATCACGGCGGCGTTCGTCACGAAGAAGAAGAGGAACCCGCAGAATGGTACAGCTCCACTGTGTCTCACCTTGAAAACTCTGAGTCCGAAACGGAGAGTTAAAATGTCACAAACCTACAAAGACGGGAACACTTGCAATATTAATATTTATGTTTCAAAAACAACTTAATTTATATGAATGTAGTATGCTATTCCCGTTGCATTTAAAGACCCCGTAAAGTGATTACAGACATTTATTTCGAAATACGTTCGACTCGTTTGAAGGTAGTTGGTGACATAGTGCAAAGACTCCAAAGTCTAATGAGGATGTATAGCGTTAATATTTTTTTCAGGGACCAAAACGGCGCCCAATAATGCACTTCAGGATCTGTCAAGAGTTTCCCCTCTTGTAATATATCAGAACTTGTGCACTTTTGTTCGCCTCAGCGGTTATCCAGTGCAAATATGACATTCATTTAGTCTCAGATAGTCGACTGCCATGGCTGCTTTAAAATGCATCGTCGCAAGTCGTGAAGACGTAAGAGCGCGGTCATTTTATTCTTATTTTTTAAAGACATAACAGCCAGTGTTTGGAGAGGAGTCATACGCTATTGTCGAATTAGAGTGCCTCGTTGTTGTGGCGTGTGAAAACTCCTGGTGAGTGCTATTCCAGCCACTGAAGGCAGAAGAAAGATGCTAGTTGAGCTAGCATGGAAGAGGTATTTGATTGGCAGTTAAGTGGGACGCAGTTTGAGTACATTTGGTGGACACGCCCACAGCGTTGCTGAGCGGCTTGATTTTTCATAATTATGAAGCATCATTTCATAGACTTTTATTTCTCAATTTGGCAGGATTGTTATCATCAATCTTCTCTGTCATGTGTAAACATTTATTTTCACTTTACAGGGACTTTAATGGCCAACAAATATTTTATCATGACCTTTTTGGCTGATTATGACAGCTTAATATCAAAATAGTGATTTTGTTGTAAATTGATGTTTGCATCAAATTGCATTCCCTAACAATCATTGACGAGACCTTCAAGTGCTTAAAAGTAACTTAACCTCTTCTCGGCTGCGCTACCTTGTAGTGAAATTTATATTTCTTAACAGAACAAAAACACTGTGAGTCCTTTGCACTTGTTTTATTCCGCACAATATTCACTTTTTTGCTTAGTGAATTTAAAAGGAAAAAGAAAGCTTTCTCTATTTTGTTGCCTGTTGATTTGATGTATTTAATACATATATTTCCAGACCAAACGAGTTATTCCAACGCATACAATAGTCACATTTTGTTTATTTGTGGACTATTTTCAATTGTATTTAATACAGTTTGACAACTTCCAACTTTAGTCTTTGCCCATTTGTTGTTTACATGCTTACACAAAAGCTCAAAGGTTAGTCTTAATAGCTCTCGCAAAGACGCTTTGATTATTCCTCTGTGATATATATATATTTTTTTTACTGTACTTTTACTTGCCAACGCCATTCTGTTGGTCTGCAGAGGTCCCTCAAACACTACGCCGCTCCAAATAATTATCAAATACTTTTTTATTGCTCAAATGACCCCACTTGGTCCTTGTAGCTGTCCCATCAAGAGAAAGGCACTAACCTCGGCTTTATTATACTTTGGCAAACAAATTTTATAGAGGGCCAGTGGAGAGGTTATACAGCTCTCAGAATACATTGTCATTGTCTGTGTGCTCAAATTTAAGATTTAATTGAACTGTTACACGTTTGTGACCTCAGTTAATCACAGCATGCCGCCGTTATATTTGTGAACGTTCCAATGGTGCACACAATGACTTCTCCACTACTGCTAATTATGTTATATAATACATAAAAAAAAGAAAAAGAAATTATGGCCCTTCTGACTCAACCTCCATGGTAGTGCTCGTTTTAACCACATAAGGGCGCACTTTGATCAGTGATGGTTTCCGACCTCTTCTCGCTCTCCGATTTCAGCATGCTCGCTTGTTGTCACGAAATTCAGCTCCTGCACAACCTTTCATATTAAAAAAGAAAAACAAGACTTGGGGGGGGGGGGGTGATCGATTAACTCTACCACATTTTCTTTCCGGCCACATTGCGCATTTTGCTGCACTGAGAAATCTGAAATCGCGCCAATGAACAGAACGCAGGGCTGCAGAGCAGCATTAACACGGGGGAGCATTTTCGTGAGAGGAAGCAGAGAAGGACGCTGACGGGTGTTAGTCAGAGAGCGAGTTCAGCCACAGCAATTGCTTCACCTTTATCTCAAATTACGCGCATGGAAAGATGTCATCGGTGAGCCTCATACAGGTGGAAAACATCCAAGGTTAATTTCAAATGACTCCATCACCGCACATTAAACCAAACAATTTTTTTCCGTTATGTTCCATTTTGCTCCATGGCAACCGTAATTGACCAATGAAGTGTTCCACACTTGATTAGTCCACTGAAAAATCGGAATTTGTATTTTTTGGGGTGGCTGAACACTCATTTAAGTTGGAACAACTTTAAAATATGAAGTATTACATTTTATAACAACAATATTAGTCAGCAAAACCGAGCAAGTTTGATTCATTTTCACAACTTACAATATTAAATTTAATTACCCAGCTCAATTTTTTTTTAAAATTTTTATCAGTTTGTTGCCTTATTTTCAGGCAACACGGTGGTTAGTGGTGAGCGCATACGCTTCACAGGCTAGAAGTTTAGGGTTCAAATCTCAGCGCTGGCATTTTCTCACCCCCCACATTCCTCAAACTTACGTGCTGGCTTCATTGAAGGCTCCAAATTGCCCACATGTGCCCTCCCCGCGATTGGCTGGCGACCAGCACAGGGTGTACCCCCGCCACTTGCCAAAGTCAGCTGCGATAGGCTCCAGCTCTGCCACCGCTCTAATGAGGACAAGTGCTGCTGGATCCAATGGCGGCCACCAGAGGCGTAGTTTACAAGAGCAAGTTAAACGTTTGCCTCCAGTGCTGATTTCCGCAACACTAATCCTTTGTTTATAGACCAAAGCCACAAAGTGGCAACCAAATATTTAGTTATTAGTTATGTTTAATTTAAAGCTTGAACTTGTGTTGTATAGCAGACCACAATATTTTTACGCAAATGCTCTCTAACCTGTTTTCCCAGTGCATGCAGTCATGACTTTGCGACCGCACGCCCTCACACTGCCACTTCAAAGCTTTGCTGTACCTCTGCAAACCGAAGCCTTTGCCCACAAACCGAAGCACTCGCCTGCCTCCTGTCCTCTCCCCTCCTTTACAGACTCCCCCCCCCCACCACACCCCCCGGCTCACTATGGCCTGCTGAACCAGCACACACAAGCCCGTCCATCAAAGGGGAGGAACAGGTGCTCCTGCCACGTCCTCACTTCCCCCACTTTACCATTACACACGCACGCACACACACACACACACACGCACACACGCACACACACAGAACATACAGTATGCAACGTCTTTTTTTTTTTTTTTTTGTAGACAAGGTAAAACATGGCTGATTTAATTTGCCGTAACTAATAGCATGGCGCAATTTCGAGTCCACTTACTTTTTGGGCTAGAAAGATAAAACCTTGCTGAGTTAGCTCACTTTTGCTGTAACTGTAAAAGTATAAGCCTCGTATGTGCACACGTACAAGCGCACGCAGCAGTAAATCACTTTAAGAGGGTGACCCAGAGGTATCCCGAAGGCAGCATACGAGCCCTGCTGCAATTTAACCATTTGAAGCAGGTCCAAAACGCTCCCCGTTGGCCTCGCGGTAATAAAACAGCTTTCTGCCTAGGTGTCACTGCAAGTCGGATCGCATGACACAATGGGGGGGGAGCGTCGCATTAACTTAATGCGAGTAAGTTGAAAAAAATTCTAATGATAATCATCAATTGTGGTGGAAAAAAAGTGCATGTGCTGCTCAATCTGAGAGTCAGCAGATGTCAGGGGGGTGAATTGGCTGTGAGACGTGGCGGGGCGGGCAAGGCCGCAGCGATGAGGGGGAGGGTTTGATGGTCTCTCACAGTTGGCACCCAGGGTCCGTGATGCTTTGGGGGCAGACAGAGAGGGGGGCAGAGCCAGACGAGGCGACTGGCTGACTTGGACGAAGAGCAACAGAAAGGAAGAAAGAAGAACGTGGCGATGAAAGCGCGGACATGAAAAGAACATGAAAGAAGGAAGTCGTCACTAAACACACGGCCACTTATTGCTCTCTTCAGCTCTCCTCCTCATCCTCATTCAATTCCTCTCTTCAATTTCATCTTAAATCAACTCCAGTTCCTCCTCCCCGAGGGGCCGCTCAGCTTTTCTCCTTTCTTCCTGTAAGTATTTTTCTCTTTCATTGGTAGACCGCTCTCACTCATCTTTTACTGTACAGGCTCCACGCTCACGTCTTTGTCATTTTGTTGAAGAATAACGTGCCGGTGGCCATATTCTCCCTCTATTTGGGAAAGTGTTTCGAGAGGGCCGCAAAGGCTGGATTTTTATTTATTTAGTGAATTTAAGCAAAATACTCCACCAATAAAACAGTAAAATTATTTGAGTTAGCGCAGCTAGCCCCAAAAAAACTCTCATGTTTTGGTGTATTTAGAGAGCAATTTTTCAAAAAAAAAGAGGCAGAAAGCCCAACTTAAAGTCAAACTAAACTTAAATAGAGAAAATTGTATGTTTTGATTTAAAAACAACTTTATAACTGCCTTAAACGCTGCTAGCTCAATGCTAATGCTAAACAACTTTGACGGACAAACCAATGGCATCTGTATGGCTGCTTTTAATGCATTAAGCACGGGATATTTAAACACTAACATAAATAGAACAAACAGCCTTATGAAGATTCATTACCCTCTACGAAAAAGGAATAATATTGTTGTCGCTTGCGAGTCTTCATTGTTTGTACTTTTATGGCCCCCGGTGCCAATTTAGGCTGACTGTTTTTCCATCCTAGATTGCTTTTGCTTTACACTGTCAGAATGCTGCTTTTATTCCTCCTTTCTACTCATCATAACGGTTTGCGTGGTTATTAGCGGCGATGGGTGGGCCCACTTGACACACTGTGATCGCGACAGGCCGTCTACAGGGAGGACTGTCGACGCCAGAGTTGGCTTGTTAGGTCTTGCGTCTCCATCTGTGTGTGTGTGTGTGCTGTGCCTCTATCAATATCACTTTATGTCTATCAGCGGATTTGCAAGCATTTGCCTCTCTCATTCTGTTGCTTTCCCCACAGTGGCACGCACAAACAGAAGAAGAGGTTCCATTCATCCTGGTGGACACACACCAGGTAGTCCCTCTTGTGTCTCTCTGCCGCGCCGCCGCCCTTCAGAGCCGTCATGACGCTGCTGGCCTCCGAGAGGTCACTCCTCATCAGGAACAAGTTCCGCTCAGGTGAGCTCATGCGAACGGAACCAATTAAGTAGACAACAAACTGCCCATAAATTGTGGAGGAATCGGCTATGTTAACTTCAATGTGTAGAGGTAAAGGTGAGTTGGATTTTCAGTCACTTGGGGTGTCCCCTGATCAATAGAATTAACTATTTAATGTCTTGCGTATTGCTGTTTGACACTTAATCGATCACGTTACACGACAATATAGTCTACGTAGTTCAGTACTGTAAATAAGCGTAATCGTATTTTTGTAACAGTAGTAGCGATTGTATTTTAGTTTGAAATTTACATTTAAATCATCACTTCCCATTTAGCGCTTCCTGTTGCGTGAAGAATGTAGCTCGAGTAACATGTTACTGTAATCATGGCTGACATTTTGAGTAACTAGTAATATAGTTACTTTTCAAAGTATTGGGTTACTTGAGGAAGAGGTTATGAATGAAAAGTCTACCTTTGTTGTCTAGCTTTGACAAAAGTGGACAAACGTAGGTAGGCGTCAGCATCAATGTCTGTGTGAGCTGATTGGTCGGCCAAAGTGCAATGATGACTCCGCCTTCAGCGGTCAGAACACATTCCCAGAATTCCATAGGTTTCATTTGACGAGCACTTCCTGACACTGTTGTCGGGTTGGCGAGCAGCTGTTGTCTTTTCGAGCAAAGGAAATGATGTCGTGGTCGTCCCGGCCGTCCCCAAGGTGCGCTCACACCTGCCGGCAAAACGTGATTCCTGGTTTGAGGGGTGGGCTTAAGTGGGGTGTGTGAGGAAGAGGAGGATGAGGAAGGTTGGCAGCTGCTCTGTGTGTGTGCTATCACACATGTACGAGAGGTGAATGCTGAGACCAGAATATCACTTTGAAAATATCCTCTCATCGGAATGATTTGTATCAACACGTGTTGCTTATAAACATGCTTACCCCGCACCTTAGGAAAAGTCAAGTCAAGTCAAGTTTATTCATATAGCCCTAAATCACAAGCCAGTCTCAAAGGGCTTCACATGTACAAAAATTAACATTTATTTTCAAACATCCCCTGATCTTAAACTCCCAGGAGGGCAAGGAAAAATTCAGAAAACCCCTACTGGGGGAAAAATGAGAAACCTTGAGAAGAGACCAGAGGATCCCCCTTCCAGGATGACCAGGCTGCAATGGATGCAGAGGGCACATAGAACACATAATATAAAACAAGCCATTTAGCTTGCTGCTAAAAGACAATGCAAAAAGCCATAGACAGGCTAACGAAAAGAAGCGACATCGAAGCATGCTAAGGAACCATTATGTCATGCTCATAAGCACACTTAAAATTGCTTTTTTGGGGGAGTGCTTCGTTCACCTGGCACTAACATCAAAGTGAATTGAAAAGTATTTTTTTAATAGTACATTTGCTCAACTTTTTTGTGTTCAAAGTCCACAAGATGAGATCTGGCAGCACCAGCAAGGATGACGTGAGGGAGGGAGGATGGCGAGTGAGGGGAGTACATGAGAGGCTGGGACAGCTGAAGGGGGGGATGGGATGGGGGGCTGACTAAAATAGACATAGAGAGAGATAAATAGTCACTGGCCTCCAATGCCAACCCTGGGCAGGCCTACCCCCCCCTCCCCCGCCTCGGTCAGGTCTCACTCAAATGTCTCATCGGCTTCACCTGTTTGCGTGTGTGCTCAACGCTAACGGACAAATTGCGTGGCGCCAGCGTTGCAAAGTCATTAGGTAATGCGAGCGAGCCTCCAATCTTTGCTCGACTCGTCTTTCTCTGTCAAGTGTGATTTATCGATTGGACTGTTGTTTACTTGTCATTCCTCACGGAGCCATTAAAGCCAACTATCTTCCCATTGATGCAAATGCATCACTCATCTTTTTATTTTTTTATTTTTATATTTTGTCTTTCAGTGCTGCAGTTGAGGATTCAGAACCGAAGGCAGAGCGAGATCAATGCAGACTCGGGTTGGTTTTATATGCAACGCTCAACTTTGTGACTCATTTGCACTCTTAGTCACCATCTTGAAAAATTAATCTCGTAAGATTTAATTCAAGATCCTTTCAAGTTTTCAAAAGAGCAATTGTCTTCTGTTTGGAAAGACAGTAAAACGTGCTACAAAATACGGTTTAAGTATTTGCCTGTATAAAAATCTATAAAATCACGCACTTCTTTAGCTCACTACAGTCGAATCACCATTTAGATTTTTCTTAAGTGTCCTGTTTTTTTCCACAGGCGTGAAATCAGCCAGCCCCCCTAAAATTGAACCAAAAGACAAGAGTGAAGCTCTGGTGAGTTGTCTTGTTTCTACAAAGATTCACCGAAGTGAATATTGTGAGGATCCTGCTTGGCATCTTAACTTTGCCCTTTCCTGACGCAGCGTCTAACTGACAACAGCGTCGGCAGACGTCAGAAGACGCCCCCTGGTGGAGTCACTGCTGGAACTGTGCAAGGTGATGACCTGGATAAACACAGCACAACGTCACACGCTTGCAAGGCGTGTAAGAAGTGTGCACATGTGGTCAGATGCACTGGCGGAGTTTGAATTTTTTTTTTTTATGGGGGGGCAAGGATATCACAGTGGATTCTTCAGAAAATGCTAATGAAGATTGACTTTATGTTTTCTTGGGTGTAAATGTGAAAAAATAAATTAGAAAATACCCCATAATCCATTCTCTGGTCTGGCACCTAGAGGATCCGAGCCCCCCCCCCCCCCCCCAACTAGCTTCGCCCCTGGTCAGCTGTCACTTGAAAACAAATGTGACCTCTTAAGTCCTTCAATACAGTGGTGACAGCACGCAAAATAGGCCGTCAGAGCTCTTACTATTGTCTTTGCTAGGTCTGTCATTTTTTAATCTGAAAGGACTACTTACATTTATACATGAATAGATCACATTTTGTTTTTACTTTAATCTTGCTGCTTCTCCGTGGCTGCTGTCTTTCAGAGAAGAGCGAGTGCGGGGCCTCGAGGCAGAAGAAGGCTCGTCGGGACCTCAGAGAGGGGATCCAAGATCCACCTGCACCTGGGGAACCTAAAGACAAACTACGCCTTAACAACTGTTAGTTACACACACAAACGAGCAAACGTGACTCAACAACTGGGGACCCTCACGTCGTTTCACTTTCATTTCCACAGGCTCCGCCTCTTTCCCACTGCCCGCAGATGTCTTTGAAGATGACGTCTCCTCCCGCTCCTCGTCTTCCTCTTCGCCGGGCGAGCGACGTGTTGCTCCCCTACCGGTGGCCTCGGCCTTCCCTTCGCCATCGGGGTTCTCGGATGACCAATTGCTAAGTGGCTTGTCATCGGTGGGCCCGCCCCTCAATCGAAGTCCGCTTCACATTCAGGTGAAACGTATTGACGTATTGGTTTTTTTTCTCTTTTCTGATGACCAACTTTTGACAAGTTTCCGTGACAACTCAGACTGACGTCTGTGTCCTCTTTTAGTCCAGTTTGGCGTTGCTCCCGGCAACCGAGGGCATCCAAGCGTCAAATGGCGTGGCACTGTGTGAAAGCAACTCCATGGCAACCACCAGTCGACCAAACGGGATCTTTCTGATCTCCCAGACCACGCCCCTGCTGCCAAAGGTTAATGTGCGCTCACGTATTGTTGTTTTGGAGAATAATTGCTGAGATCAGGAGCACCTAAATTCTTATATTTCTTGTGTTTATTTCTTCACAACAGGGGAGAAAAATTTGTGGTTTACATACCATAGTTATTGAACTATTCATCCTTTTCAAAAAAAACCAAAAACAATTCCGTTTAATTTTTTAATTTGCTTGTGTGCGTATCTTCTAAATAATGTCGATGAAATGCATTAGTCAGCATTTGACTTGTGAATTAAAATGTACATGTTTCTTAATGAGATGAATTCACAACAACGTAAGCTAGGTGAAGCTCTTCACCTTAACAAGATGCTTGCACTTGTGTTTTGTGAACTCGACCTTAAGCTGCTGTGCATTCATTACTGTCAATTTGCACTTGTGGGCGCCTGGCGTGTATTTGCCCCGCGGGTTAACACGTCCACACGCAAACAACCGCGTGTCAAAGCCAACGCATGTTGTCCTCTGGAGATTTGTCGAGAGTTTAACCTCGGCTCGGTGCAAACGTTGTCAAACAACGGCGGAAGCAGCTTGACATTTCCCCCGCGTCGCATCTTAAATACGCCAGCCTTGGAGTGACTCCACTGAGCCTTCTTTGAACCCTCGCAGACAGCTCGGCCTCCCAGCCCTGCCTGTTCCTCTTCCCCGACGCCCGCCTTCAACCTCACCCACCTGGCACGTTCACGGAAAGCGCGGGACACCAAGCCCAAGATGAAGAAACTCAAGTATCACCAGTACATTCCTCCAGACCAAAGAGGGGCGTCAGGTAGTGGAGGTAGAGTCTTGCTTTGATCCTCTGTCGGCCAAAACCCGAGACCAGGTGCTTTACCTGTGGCGTGTGTCTCTCAAGAAGGAGGAGCCAAACAGAAGAGCCCTCCAAGCCAGCCGTTAGATGCCGCCAGTTCTTATCTCCTCAAGCAGCAACAAGTCTTTCTGCAGCTGCAGAACCTTCAGCAAGAGCAGCAACAAGAACTTACCGTGATGCCCAGGTATCCACTAATGCTGACTTTCTAAACTTGCAAGTCAAGGTGTAACTCAAGAAGACTAGTAAAATTTTTCTGCTTAATGTTTTTTTATTTCTGTAGAGAACAGAATTCATCTGGAACTCCGCCCCTGAACCCTCAACCCGTTCCCACCGCCGCCACCAACCACATGCCACAGGACACAAACAATGAATCCAAACTTGAGCTCCTCCCTGCAAATCTCGTTGATCTCAAAGTAAGAGAAGCGATGGCGTCAATCCAGAAATATCCAAGAGCTCATCAGTCATAGTCGCAGTGAATACTGAGGGCAACCTCGGATGACCTCATGAGTTTTGTCTCCGCAGGTGTCAGAGTTGAGGCAACAGCTGCGTAAGCGAGGCCTCCCCGTCTCCGGCACCAAGCCAGCCCTGCTGCAGCGCCTTCGCCCCTTCCAGCTCCTCCCTTCGTGCGTCACTCCTGCGCCTATCTGTCAACTAGGGGGCAGCATGGAGACCCTGACTCCCTCGCACCCGCTTCTGGCCCACCATAGCCCCAGCTCAAG
The DNA here is from genome assembly GCF_024217435.2 of Syngnathus scovelli. Taxonomy (NCBI): domain Eukaryota; kingdom Metazoa; phylum Chordata; class Actinopteri; order Syngnathiformes; family Syngnathidae; genus Syngnathus; species Syngnathus scovelli. Next base: position 11,255,661 of record NC_090855.1, read on the forward strand.
CTGCAGCTCCGGAGACTCGCCCGGAAGCAGCCCGAACCAACAGACTTATATGCTGGATCACGGAATCCCCAGCGGCATTCTTAACGTAGTCCCAAATGGTCTCTCCAATGCTCTCTCTATCAGTCTGTCTGGTGAACAGTGTGGTCCTATCAATGCTGTCTTCCTCGCTCCTGCCCGTACCGCCCCCGAAACACCAAGTCCCACTTTACCCATGTCGTCCTCGTCGCCGCTGCAGTGTGGTACCAATTGGAGGACTGAGTCGGCTGTGGAATTGGACAGGATAGAGAAGATCAAGTGCAGGGCAAGAGAAGCCTCTCCCAACGCAGTCCATGAAGTGAGGAGAAACACTTTTTGGCATTCTTTGGCTTTTGGTGGAGACCTTAAACTCTCACTAATATTTCAGATAGATAGCACTTTGCAACAAAGATAGTGGAAGTCTCCCGAAAGCTAAATATCTTTAACTTTTTGCGAGTAGCATACATCGTTTCTTCATTATTTATATTTTGACTCTATCTACCAGTCTTGTGCGAGATCCCTTCATCCATTCCTGCAACAGGAACCAGGATGCAGAAGAACCAACCGGGAAACAGACACACAAACTGAGGTAGTGTTTACGCAAGACTTCACTCAAGTCTGTCATCGGGTAAAGTAGTCAAACAACTGGCGTTTATTTGGCCCCCATTTGTAGGTATTCTGCTCCCAGCCTTGGCCCAGTGATACGATTGGCCGAGACTTTGAGCTGCCAGTGCAGATCACAGCAAGTCCGGTCCGAAACTCGCCAGGCATTCGTAGCTTGGAGGAGGAACTCCAGGAGGCTATTCAGAAAGCACAGGTGGGTCCATGCAAACCAGGAGCTTGCCATCTGCCAGAGATGGCACAAGTACACAAGTTAAGCTCCTCATGTAGGAGACGACTGAGAGTAGAAGTACTTAACTTGGTTTTTCCCTTGTCTTCAGATGGACCCGCGACAGTCGATAGATGACATTTTGGATGAGCCCATTGCTTCAGTTGGTGAGTATCTCTTCGATACAATAAACCCATAGGTGGCAGATCCAGGTCCAGAAAGTAAAAACCTGACCACAGTTTGTCTTTAGCCACATGAGTTTGTCTTTAGCCACATGAGTTTGTCTTTAGCCACACGTGTTTGTCTTTAGCCCCATGTGTTTGTTTTTGCCAGCTCTTAAGAAACTATGTGGCCTTTTTGGGTTCTTTTCCAGACTCTGTCAATAGCTCTGATGACAAATCTCCAATCATGTCATCCCCTGCTCCTCAAGTGGATCAGTCCCAAAAATCCCAACAGGATAGCACCTTCCTGCCTCTCTGCTCCTCACTTCTCCTGGAGCTCCCTCCGTCTCCCGCCGTGATCCCTTTGAGTCACGTCGCCCCGGCGCCGGCGCCACCGCCCATTTGCACCTCGCCTCCGTTGCACTCTGCCAGAAAGTCTCGGAAGCGTCGAGCTCAGGGTATGTTCGGCGCCGCCGACATCCTCGAGACCTTGACGTCCGGCATGCGACTGCTCACCCCGCCGCCGCCTCCTTTCGCGGAGACCGACTTCGGTCTGGATTCGGATCTCAACATCAATCGAGTGTTGGATCTGATGATAGAACAGTGGTGAGGAAGTTTCTGGATTGTGCAGATATTGTCTTCTTTCAACTTTTCTCACTTCCAAATCCCTTTCTTTCCTGACTGTCCTGCCTACTACCAAGTACCAAACAATCCATCCTTCTTCCCTCACTGTTTACCTTCGCTCACATTTCTTAGAACCCTTCCTTGCTTCCTTCCTGAATCATGCACAGTCCCTTCCTTCCTATCTTTCCTCTAATTGGTAATATGCAACATGCATCATTCCTTCCTTCGTTCCTATTTTCTTTTCTTCCTTCTTTCCATCGACCATGCTTCCTCCTTTCTCTTTGCCGGATGGAAAGGAATCCATCCATCAATGCTGTCAAAATCATTGACTCCACGCAATGTCGAGAGTTTGATTCATTGCAGTGTTGAACTCAAAAAGCTTTGATAGGAAGAAGACACACACGTACACACACACACACACACACACACACACGTACACACACACGCGTAAACAGTGAAGGTTGTTTTAAAAGCACTTGGACTCAACGGGTGGATTGACGCCCCATTGCACCATGTTTGCAGAGTCCCCCTCCACATCCTGCCCCTGGCACACTAACACAAACATGCTTTCAACATGGCAGCACTGGGACAACGTTGCTGTCTGACATACCCCCCCCACCCCCCACCCCAAAAAAACCTGCCATGGGCCCTGTTCTGGCTGCTCTCAACTTAGTCATTCATAAAGCCCGCTCGGGGCATGTAAAAACCAGACAGGGCACATGCAGCTTGAGCGTGGCACCAGATCTTCATCTCCATGCCAGACGCACAGTCGGCATGCAAAAGGAGAGAAAGAGCTGGCAAAAGCTACATAACGAGTGATCACGCCCCCAACGGCGCAAACGCAAATACACTTGTCCTTATTAGCTTGCTTACAACGAGCGTGTGCTATGAAGGTATAAAAAAAAAATATACGTATATATATAAAAAAAAGAGTGGTTCAGTTTGGGATCCGCTACAGAATTACACGCAAAGGCGACGCAGTGCTACGTGATTAATTTCCGCTGATTGTACAGCTTCTGACAGAGATGATGAACAATGCAGTAGCATTTGCGTCGGTGCTTATGACAATCATAGCCATCGACGAGCATTTCTTGCTGCATGTATAAAAAGGTAAAAAAAAAAAAAAAAATAGAAACTGGCAGGAGAGTAAGATGCTACCTCCTGTGACCTCCAGCAACTTCCCCCCCCCCCCCGCCCCTCCCCTCGTCCTTCACGGTCTCGTTCCATGTTGTTTGACCAGCATAATCCTAACACTAATGATGCGTTTCCTATTTGCCAGCTTACACGTTTGATATGTGTTCACTTCAAGCTGGACAAACGAGACTGGGGGCAACTTTGTGCTGCTATGATTGTATTTATTCTCTAATTTATTTATGCCCAAAAATTGTATTTAAAGCAGTCAGAAAATTAAAGTCTTAATAGATTTTTCACATGTCTCCATTTTGTTCTTCATCTATTAAGCACATAATGCAAAATATTCACGATGGATTACATTTTAATGCTTTAAAAATATGAGAGGATCCCGAAACAAGTTGGCGCCAAATCAATATTTGTAGAATAGACATGGCCTTGGCCCGAGCTCTGTATGGTCACGTGTTGATGCAGAGTATCAACAAACGAGGCTAACGAACCACATTATGGACGTACAGCAGTGTACCGTAATTTCCGGTCTATAAGCCGCGACTTTTTTCCATAATTTTGGACCCTGCGGCTTATAGTCAGGTGCGGCTTATATAAGATTTTTTTTTCGTGATTTTTGTGATGACTTGATCACTTTTACTCTTAACACTATTATATACAGTAAAAGCTACAAAACAAACTGACAAATAACTCGTTTTCAAATCAGACGAGTAAAAACTGGTCAAATATTTAAAAAAAAGATATTAAAAGTGAAGACAATTTGCAATTCTAGTAATGACACACAAATTTGATGCACAATTTGTCTTCGCGGGCCACATAGAATGATGTGGCGAGCCGTATCTGGCCCCCGGGCCTTGAGTTTGACACCTGTGCTCTAAACCCTTTCTCTTACTCTGCCATATCACTCAGAGATTACACAAAGCAGTGGCACTGTTTGGACCATCTGCATTGTATTAAAACCCAATCAATCAGCATTTAAATTCAATTGTTCTGACATTTTGCTCACCAAAAACAAGTTGTAATGAATGTGAACTTTTAATGCATTTTATTCAGAAGGTTACTTTGAACCTTAAACGGTGGCGCGGCGTACTTATGGATTTTTCCGGCCTCCGGCCTCCAGGGGGCGCTCTAGCAGGAAGCAAGCGCGAGACAGGCGAAGAAGAGATAATGCGCCGAAGAAGACGGGGTAGTTTGTGTTTACATTTCGCGCATCACGCAGAACGCGATCAAGTCGGACATTACTGAAAGGAAGCCTTTATACACAAACCGTCATCAGGAGGAAGATGAAGACGGCTCTTTTTTTACTTTTACTGGTATGTTTTTTTTTTAACCAGCCCTGTTAGTGCTGTGCTACCGTGTTGCTGCTGTGTTACCGCCGCGTCTCAGTGACTTTGCTGTGTTACTTCCGTGTTACTGCGGTATTACTGTCGCGTCACAGGCAGTGTTTGGAAAGAAATGTTAAGGTATGTTATTAAAGCTTTAAAAAAACTTTCTGTGTCCAGTCTTTCTTTGCTAATAACTCGCGTGCACACTTCCGCGTTGCTGCGGTACTACTGCTGCGTCACAGGCAATGTTTAGAAAGACATGTTCATGTATGTTATTAAAACATTAAAACGGCTTTCTATGTACTGTCTTTCTTTGTAAAAAACTCGTGTGCACGTGCGGCTTATAGTCCGGTGCGGCTTATGTAAGAAAAAAACTGAAATATCCCTGCATTTTAGCTGGTGCGTTTTATAATCCGGTGCGACTTATAGTCCGGGAATTACGGTATTAATCGTTTATTAATCGTATGTTGCCATCGGTGGAGACAAAATCGGAAAACATTTCTCCCTTTGTATACCTTTGGGCCAAGATTGTGTTTTCTTGGAGGTAATAGTGCAAAACTGTGACCAGAGTGTAATGAGGGATTTTCTGCCATGGCCTCGCTCTCTCTCACTCTCCGTTCCACATCACATCTTTCCATCAGCTCACATGCTGCCCGCATGATTTCACGGCGAGGGAGGCGTGTTTCTTATATCAAGCGGCGGGCGAGATGCTTGCGGAGACGTTTGATGCTTGGTGTGGACGGACGGCGTTCGGGTTATTCACGAATAAGGTGTGGGGGCAACGCTTTGATCACTGGAATACCGTTGCTATAGTTACAATTGTCCACAGTTTTTGATTTTGCCTACATGTCACAGTTTAGCGCCTGCGGATGGGTATATTAAAAAAAAAAATTGTCATTTATTTATTGTTTGTCATAGCCAACCCCCGATTTGAGTGGAAAACAGGGATAACTGAATTTTCTACAAGAATTGTTGAGGTTAAATAAAATTACTTGGTGTCAGTTGTATGCAGATAAAAGACTTGATAGCTTGAAAACTTAGTAAAAGAAAATATTTATAGAAATAAAATTTTTAATTTTAATCTACGTTGAAATGTAAACCTAAAGGGTGCCATCAATGGGTTTGTGTTTATTTTTTATTTGATTGTTTGACCAGATTTCAGATTTGCACTCACAGGTCCAGAGCGCTAGCGACCGTTGATGTTTTTTTTTTTTTTTATGCTATCAAATACAAGTTAAATGCTGTTATATTGCCTTTTTGCATCACATTGGCAGTTACTATAATTGCAACATGATTGTGGCGGTATACAGATGTGGATGAAGTCACAGGTAGCAAATGAACCGCCTGCCCCTATGTTTAGAGTAGCAGAGTAGGAAGAGCAAACGTTTGGCGCCGTCATAAACCACTCACGGGTCGCAAAATCCATCAAACGATATCATTAGCGCACGAGATGTACGGTCTGGGGGGGGGGGCGCCAGGCCTCCGGAGGAAAACATGGCAGGCAATCACCATGTGATGGCATTCCGTGCGGAAACAAACAGATGAAGAAGGAGGTTACCTCATCAATGGCGGACGTGCTACAAATGTACAGCTCTCGTGCGGTAGCTTATTAGCCTGAGCGGAGGACACCCGATGAAGTGGCCGAGGTGGTCACGGTGCGGCCGCTCAGGTGACAAATGGCTCAGAGCCCAAAGCCGAATTGATTTCTATTCCTTTAATGATGCAGAGCAAAGGTCCTCTACGAGATTCCCGTCAAGTCCCATCAACAATTACATTAAAGGAAATATTCTCAATCAATTTCTCCCTGAGGGTGTCCAAGAATAAAAATGTAGTTTGGAGAATAGAAAAGATGCTTTCACGTGAATCCAGTCCACGCAGTTAAAGTGAATCAAAAGCACTGGCGAAGCTGAGTTTGAGCGGCCATGTGTCAAAGGTGACTAGGAGCGGTAGCAGCACATCAAAACGTGGCTTCACTTCATCACCGGTGGAGACTTTTTCTTCCCCCGTCATTCTTCCGACATCCCGGACTGTCGAGGCGAGCCTTGCTTTGCTGCTAATTAGTCCAATTAGTCTTTTCCCCGGCAGCAACTCTGCTCCACATCACTAAAAAGCTTCAGAAAAAAATAGCCAAGTACCTCCGTGGTGAAGTTTTTTAGTAACAACACTAAAATGCGGTGATAGGAAAATGAAGCTTCAAATTTGCTTCACGAATCAGTTAGAGCATTTTTGTCACTTCATCGTTGGATAATATGAATATTTTTCAGAGTTTAATCAATAACCTTAAAAACACATCTGCTATCATGTCACCCATCCTACCTTACTCACAGCAAATCATTTTTGTCCCCACGCTTGCTTTTCGAATGTCACGCGCCACCTGTTGTTTTTACAACCAGGACACCCCAAGCTGTGCGCGTGCAAATCTCTGACAAACTCTGTTAGATTTATTTTTATGGGCTCCTCTAAGAAGTTGACTCAGGGGGGACACGGGTTAAGCATATTTATACGCTTCTACTGTGCGCTGTGTTGACTGCTTATGCGGTGCGGTTTGATACGTATAGCCTTGAAATGTAACAATAGATGAATAAAATTCTATTGTAAAAAAAATAAAACATTTCCATCATGATCTCTTTATTGTAGTGACGGCTTACACGCACACATGATGAAAAGGAGATGGTGGAGGTTTACGCATGCACAGCTGCACTTTAGAGCGCCTCGTCGTTGGTTCCTCCTTCTCTGCTATTAGCTTGCGGGAAAGCGGGCTGAGGCATATTCACCCGGCGGCCATGCTTCATCCATGTTAATGAGCATCTGAGAGCTCCCTTTCCTCCAAGGTCACACACGCGTGTAGCAGCACGGTTGGGACTAACCACGGCATGCATCTTTATGTCCGCCGATACTCACAGATGACATTGACCTTGCCACGTGCGGGGATCTCGCTGTGAAAACAAATTCACTCATGTTGACGTTGGGGCTGCGGCTACGCTTGCTTACTCATTTGATCAGCAGGCGTGCTGCACACAACCAGTCATTTCTGAAAAAAAAAAATTTTCTTCCAGCAATTGCAAATGACGAAAGTCCAACAGATTAATGGGCCGATATGAGGCCCTTTCAAAAATATTATTAGTCGGTCAATTTTGACGACTACATGCTAATCTAGTCTTTTATGTCCATTCAGATGAAATGTTTGCATGTTGATAAGAGTTGTAATCATGCTTGAGGTGCATTATGAGTTTGCTGCTACCAAAACAAATACATTTATTTGAGTTTCTGTATTAATGGCTGACAGAAATTACAATTAGCTAACGCTACTTAAGCTAAGTTTAGGGTTTCCAACTCAGGTTAAAGTTTCAATGTGTCATGATTTGTGTTTTTATCTCGAGTATATCTTGGTTTATGTCTTGTTTTTGTTTTTTTTCTTGTAGTATTTTTTTTTTTTTTTAAACTTTGTTAGCATTTTTGATTTGGAATTTTTCCCACTACTGTTTTTGCTCACTGTTGGCTATAACCCGCAAAACCTCGAACCAGCATCTCTACACACAATGGCCGCAGCGTTGCCCTTTAATAGCGTCGCATTTTTATCATTTATTTCCCTGCACATCCCATAATACCAAAGCGCGAAGCCTGACTTTTACCTCGCCCGGTCGTCAGCATAAAAAAAAAAACCCTCAGTGCTGTAGACAGAGACAGATGGAGAGCGCAGCCACCAGCCTCCTGCTCGGCTCCTATGATTAATGCTCGCGCATGCACGCACACACGTGTGATTGTTCATCACTGGCGGAGATGGCATGCAAAAGTAGGCGAGGACTCGCTTGATGACGCAGAGGCGAAATGCATGACAGCACCTGTCTAATGTTCATGGTAAATGCCAGGGCACCAGGCGCTTTTATTATGATATATAAATTTACGGGACATCTTTGTAACATTTGTTTCTACTTATGACAGTGAGGCAGGCCTTGGATAATGTTTTGTCTATGGGGCAGGGCCATTGCTAGCCTAATGCTAATATACAACTGAAAACCCCATTTACAGGCTAACGGAAATTAGCAAGTGGAGCAGAAATGCAAAAAATTGGAGTAGGGAATAAAAATCAAGGACAAATATTCTCTCTGCTATGTGAAAACGAAAATTACTCGAACAACCTTCTGCCTCTTCGACATGCTGCTAATTTTATTACATGTCTTCCAGTAGACCTCAGTGTCGCCCGACGACATGATATGGCTGAACATGGTACTACACTAAAGGTACGTGACTCCAAATTTTGACTTGTGTACATTTAACAAGGGAGCGCTTTGACAGTAAGATCATGTGGTACACGCCGTCCTTCGCTTATCTACCCCCCCCCCCACACACAGCTTTCTGGTACAAACGTGGTGATGGAATTTTGGAAACCAGGATAGAAAGAAGCTGATACAGATAAGAGGAAGCCACAACAGAGTTTGCTAATCCGCATATCGTCAAAACAAAGCAAAAAAAAACAAAACGTTGTTGGTGTTGGGGGAAATACTCGATCCTGACGCCCGATTCAGAGTGACCCGTTTGTCTCAACGGGCCTCTGATGGATCTTTAATAAGATGACGAGCCAGCGAGACACGGCTCCATTCCAAGATGGACACTACGGGGAATTCATTGGAATTTCCGCTAATGAGTTAAAAAGTTGATGTGCAGTGACTTGTTTGTGACCAGTAAGACACAGAGGAAATGCAGGAGCATAAACATGGACAGTCAACAATTACGGAAATCGTTTTCTGAGAAGACCGAGGCGCTCGTGTACGAAAATAAAGTCAAGCATCAGGTCACACACAGATTGTATTTTATGAGAAGAGGAGTCACCCCTTCTTGTTGAAAAATGAACCGAGAAAGAAGCATTTTAGGATAAATAAAGATAATGAAAACCGGCTTTAAAAACTAGCCAAAACTATCGCTAAATTTAAAAAAAGATCAAAATAAATACATAAATAACATCACAAATCCCATTCTATTACAACTCTGGCTAGAACAGATAAATGACATTTCAATTCATCATTGTCATTCAAAATGGTTTTAGTTCATTTGAGTTTGCTTGTACTTGGACACTTGTATGACATTTAGAAAACTGCAAGGTCAAGGTATCACCAAAAACAGGAGGACTTAAAGTATTTTTTTTTTTTTTTTCAAGCAACAGACTGAATATAAACCACCAAGCTCTAGAGTTCCTTTTTGATTTAGTTAAAGAGAGCAAGAGTTTAATGAAAACTTGGCCTATTGACATTATTTACAATGTTCTTTTGTCATTATTGTTTTGTTAAAGGCCATCAATGTATTAAATGTCATAATTTAGAGTCCAACAGCTCTTTTGCTGAAAGTCACGCAAATGTGTTGCGCATTACAATACAATATCATAAGAGAAAGGCACAACCCTAATATATATATATATATATATATATATATATATATATATATATATATATATATATATATATATATATATATATATATATATAAAGAGAGATAGATGTATAGATTTATACATGTTTAACTACCAACTCAATAAACATCGCAAGTCCTCAGCCTGACGGTGAATCAAACAGTTGAGTTTGCCATTCAGTGAAAATGAAAACGCATTCCAAATTTGTTTACAGTAATACAAACATGCTCTTCTAATCTATTCCTCTCATGCTGGCAACTGTTGTGTAATTAATAGTGCTGGTGCAGCAATTAAAATTCGTACATTTTATGGCCTTTACTGATTAAGACATTTAAATGCTTCCGTTTTGTTCTTCGTGGGAGGGGGGGGTTAAACAAGACGGCCTTGTTATGTCTTTGTGTGAGGTGGGAGCGCCAAGTGACGGAGACTTTTTAACACTTGAGTCTTTTTGGTAGCTGCCGCGCAATTAATTGCCAGCCCGACTAGCAGCCATGGGATCGGCTGTGTAAGAAAATGAAAACACATCAGTGTAAACACAACAGCCGCTTCGACTCTGGTAAAAAGCGCACACACTTGCGCGGGCACACACACACTAAGTGGCCCATTCATTTGTGTTGACATTATCGTGCGAAAGCAGCAGCGTCCGGACCCGATCCCACTGGGGCCTTGCGTGCGCGCAGTCCCGCACGAATCCATATTGGCTTTCCTAATTGCCTCCAAGTTTTTACACTCTGCCCACTGCCTGATAAAGTCGCGTTCAAAGTAATCCCGGGCTGACGTTACAAATTGGAGAGCAGGCGGGCACGCGGGCGGATTTGCAGTCATTTACGTGGTCGAGTGGGCTCGTAAGTGGATTGCTGACACTGTAATGAGGGGGGCACCTTGTTTGCTGTTGGAGCACAATGCAATCTAATAAGGTGCAATGCAATGAGGGCGCCATTTTGTATGGCGCTGGCTGTCAAGGATGGATTAAGATACCGCGTGGCCTATTCACTAGTATACGTGAACACATTCATTCTTCGAGTCATTTTGGATCGGAGGGAGTTTTGTGTTTTTGCATTTTGAGTTGAGAAAATGAAAAAGAAAATGTTCCAATTGAGTGACTTAGCTTCATGATGAGTAAGACGACCCCAGGGGATGGATTTAAAATCATAGTAGTTGTTTTGTTGTTTGCTCCCACCCCTATCTTGTTGAATTGTGGATTATGCTTTTAACCTCATAATCCACAATAGATAAAAAAAAAAAGGCAATCTTCTAACCACAGCGTATCTAAGGGTGGAGCAAAAATCCACGTCCAGTTGACACTGCAACTTTTTGATTCACACATCCACAGGCAAGGCGGCAATTACACAATTACAAGATCAATGTTGCGTGTGGGTTCTTATAGGGCACAATAGCAGTGGAGCATAATTGTGAGGTGCACTCAGAGTACGGACATTAGAAGGAATGGACACACACACACACACACACGCACACAATCCGACAAATGAGGCACTATTGTGCGTCTCCTGAATGGAGAGCCCGAATTGATTAGAAGGAGAGCCTCGTTCGTCAGTGTGGTTAGGCCAGACGCCATTAGGATGGGGAGGAAATGATAGTATACTCTACACCGTACGCGCACACACACACACACACACACACACGCATGTGCATGCACATACGCCAAACAACATAAATGAAAGTGAGACCCTGAATTGGGTTTACTGCACTGTAATTTACTGAATCACCAAAACATGGCGCAATTTTCAAGAGCCTTATTGTATTTGTCGTGTGATTGGAAAACATGATTTTTTCCTAGAGTTACTTGTATTTGCATTTATTTATGGCTCATTATGCATAATATATTTTTAAAAGAATTTCATTTGTATTATTTTTATTGTAGGTTTTCTATTGTAGTTTTTATTTTTTTATTTAGAGTTCTTATTTTTTTGTACATTTTATTCTTATCATTTTACTAAATTAAACGGCATCTTCAAATTCCTACTTTTATTGTATTCATTCATTTTCATTTATTTGTTGATTGTTTTTTAATTACCGGCATTGGTATTTATTTAAAAGTCTTGTTTTTTTTTAAATGCATTGTATTTTTCATTGTAATTTTATTGTATATTTATTTTTATTTACAAAAACATATGCATGGTGATTTTGTTTTTGTATTAATTTTGTGTGATGATTAAATGAATTCAATTTTAGATCGATCGATCGATCGATCGATCGATCGATCGATCGATAGATAGATAGATAGATAGATAGATAGATAGATAGATAGATAGATAGATAGATAGATAGATAGATAGATAGATAGATAGATAGATAGATAGATAGATAGATAGATAGATAGATAGATAGATAGATACTTTATTGATCCTCGGAGGAAATTCAGTTGCCAGCAGTTAAATACAAAAATAAACAGATAATATAAAACATCAGACACGACAAAAATGATAACAAAAGAGAGAAACAGAATAGATCTGATTAGATTAAATATTGTTTGTTATTTCGTTTGTCTTTAGAGCTGGTGAATGCACACACTATTGGTTACTCGTATGAGTTCTTATGTTATATAGTATTTTAAAATGCCTTCAGTTTTCATATTTATTGGATGCATACATTATTAATTTCCTGCGGCCGAGATCTTTTTATTCATTAGGGTTTTATTTACGTGTCATCATTTTTTATTCACTAGAATTGATTTATTCTAATGACTTCCCCAGGACTGCCAATCTACCGGGCGTAGCTTGTTTTTCCCTTCCAATTGGTTATCGTCCTTCACTTGCGTCTGTTTCCACGGATGTACGGCTCAAGGTCCCCACCTGAGCGGTACGGCGCTGCTGCAGCTGACTGCGAGCAACTCCGGGGAGCCTCCTGTCTCTCCTCCAGCACACTATTTGTGGGATGTGATGGGCAAAGTGGGAATCGCGGCATGATTCAGAGCTGCGGGGTCAGGATCTATGATAATGTACCGTGGGGAACATTTCCATATAATGAACACGCTACATCTTCCTTAGCACTTCTCTGGAGGGAGGCCGCTGAAGGAACATAAAGAGCGAGATGGAGGCAGTTGACAGGGAGCTGGAGAAAAAGCCTGAGCAGCGGCACGCTAATGATGAGAGCAAAAATGTAATGGCGGCCACAAAGAAGTCAAAGATGACGAGGTCATGCGAGTGCAACCGAGGCGGCGCTTTGTGTTCCCTCTGCAGCCCTCAAACCGTCCTGACTGGGTCGAGCACTTGCTCTTGCATATCAGCCTCCTCCTGCTGCTGCTACTGCTGCAACACACGCTGACGCAGTGGCTTTAGTGCAGAATGTTTCGCAGTGGTATTCTGATCCAAACACTGTCAGGAGCATTGATCCACACTTACAAGCTAAATTCCAATACTTGGTCCATTAAATTGCATGAACTTATTCCCAATAGTCTATTCTCTTCACTTTGTAGCACTTTTCTAGGCTGGATAGCGTGGATAGTTGGTAATGTTTTTTTTGTCCAATCAGAGTCCAGCCTCTATGTGTTGCCATGGCAATCTAATCTACTCTGGGCCTTCAGAATCAGCAGTGCTGTTTGTTATTTAAACTACAGAATATGGGAAATGGTATTTCTTTAACCCATCAAAAAAAATTCTCACAGGATCAAAGCACAGGATTCTTTCCGTCCTTTGATTGATTGACAGCGCAAGCCAACCTCGAGTAGTAAAACAATTGGACGACATGAATACATTTATTCATTATAGTTTATATTGCATGCTTTTGATATGTTATTAGAGAAACTACATCCGGGACTTCCCCCTCCGCGAGTCGTCACCTTATCGTGGTGGAGGGGTTTGCGTGCCCCTATGATCCTAGGAGCCATGTTGTCGGGGGCTTCATGCCCCTGGTAGGGTCACCCATGGCAAACGGGTCCTAGGTGAGGGGCCAGACAAAGCACGGCTCACAAGCCCCTTATGATGAGTAATATAAATGGACTTAGTTTTCCCTCGCCCGGACGCGGGTCACCGGGGCCTCCCTCTGGAGCCAGGCCTGGAGGCGGGGCTCGAAGGCGAGCGTCTGGTGGCCGGGCCTTCGCCCATGGGGCCCGGCCGGGCATAGCCCGAAATGGAAACGTGGGTCCCCCTTCCCATGGGCTCACCACCTGTGGGAGGGGCCGAAGGGGTCGGGTGCAATGTGAGCTGGGCGGCAGCCAAAGGCGGGGACCTTGGCGGTCTGATCCCCGGCTGCAGAAGCTGGCTCTTGGGACATGGAATGTCACCTCTCTGGCTGGAAAGGAGCCCGAGCTGGTGTGTGAGGCAGAAAGCTTCCGACTAGATATAGTCGGACTAGCCTCCACACACAGTTTGGGTTCCGGTACAAGCCCTCTCGAGAGGGGCTGGACTCTCTTCCACTCTGGAGTTGCCCACGGTGAGAGGCGTCGAGCAGGTGTGGGTATACTTATTGCCCCCCGGCTGGGCGCCTGCACATTGGGGTTCACCCCGGTGAACGAGAGGGTAGCCTCCCTCCGCCTTCGGGTGGGGGGACGGGTCCTGACTGTTGTTTGTGTCTATGCACCAAACAGCAGCTCAGAGTACCCACCCTTCTTGGGGTCCCTGGAGGAAGTGCTGGAGAGCGCTCCTTCTGGGGACTCTATCGTTCTACTGGGTGACTTCAATGCTCACGTGGGCAATGACAGTGAGACCTGGAAGGGCGTGATTGGGAGGAACGGCCCCCCTGATCTGAACCCGAGCGGTGTTCTATTGTTGGACTTCTGTGCTCGACACGGATTTTCAATAATGAACACCATGTTCAAACATAAGGGTGTCCATGTGTGCACTTGGCACCAGGACACCCTAGGCCGCAGTTCGATGATCGACTTTGTAGTCGTGTCATCGGATTTGCGGCCGCATGTTTTGGACACTCGGGTGAAGAGAGGGGCGGAGCTGTCAACTGATCACCACCTGGTGGTGGGTTGGCTCCGATGGTGGGGGAAGATGCCGGTCCGACCTGGCAGACCCAAACGCTCTGTGAGGGTCTGCTGGGAACGTCTGGCAGAATCTCCTGTCAGGAAGAGCTTCAACTCCCACCTCCGGCAGAGCTTTTCCCACGTCCCGGGGGAGGCGGGGGACATTGAGTCTGAGTGGACCATGTTCCGCGCCTCCATTGTTGAGGCGGCCGACCGGAGCTGTGGCCGTAAGGTCGTTGGTGCCTGTCGTGGCGGCAACCCCCGAACCCGCTGGTGGACACCGGCGGTAAGGGATGCCGTCAAGCTGAAGAAGGAGTCCTATCGGGCCGTTTTGGCCTGCGGGACTCCGGAGGCAGCTGACAGGTACCGGATGGCCAAGCGGAACGCGGCTTCGGCGGTTGCTGAGGCAAAAACCCGGGCGTGGGAGGAGTTCGGTGAGGCCATGGAGAATGACTTTCGGACGGCTTCGAGGAAATTCTGGTCCACCATCCGGCGTCTCAGGAGGGGGAAGCAGTGCAACGTCAACACTGTTTACAGTGGGGATGGCGTGCTGCTGACCTCGACTCGGGACGTCGTGAGTCGGTGGGGAGAATACTTCGAAGACCTCCTCAATTCCACCTACACGCCTTCCATCGAGGAAGCAGGGCCTAGAGACTCTGAGGCGGATTCTCCAATCTCTGGGGTCGAAGTCACTGAGGTAGTTAAAAAACTCCTCGGTGGCAAGGCCCCGGGGGTGGATGAGATCCGCCCAGAGTTCTTAAAGGCTCTGGATGTTGTGGGGCTGTCATGGCTGACACGCCTCTACAACGTTGCGTGGACATCGGGGACAGTGCCTCTGGATTGGCAGACTGGGGTGGTGGTTCCCCTCTTTAAGAAGGGGGACCGGAGGGTGTGTTCCAATTACAGGGGAATCACACTCCTCAGCCTCCCTGGTAAGGTCTATTCAGGGGTGCTGGAGAGGAGGGTCCGTCGGGAGGTCGAACCTCGGATTCAGGAGGAGCAATGTGGCTTTCGTCCTGGCCGTGGAACAGTGGACCAGCTCTACACCCTCGGCAGGATCCTCGAGGGTGCATGGGAGTTTGCCCAACCAGTCCACATGTGTTTTGTGGACTTGGAGAAGGCGTTCGACCGTGTCCCTCGGGAGGTTCTGTGGAGGGTGCTTCGGGAGTACGGGGTGCCGAGCCAACTGATAAGGGCGGTTCGGTCCCTGTATCACCGATGCCAGAGTCTGGTCCGCATTTCCGGCAGTAAGTCGGATTCGTTCCCAGTGAGGGTTGGACTCCGCCAAGGCTGCCCTTTGTCACCGATTCTGTTCATAATTTTTATGGACAGAATTTCTAGGCGCAGCCGAGGCGTTGAGGGGGTCCGGTTTGGGGACCTCAGCATCGCGTCTCTGCTTTTTGCAGATGACGTGGTGCTGTTGGCTTCTTCAGGCCGTGATCTCCAGCTCTCGCTGGAACGGTTCGCAGCCGAGTGTGAAGCGGTCGGGATGAGGGTCAGCACCTCCAAATCCGAGTCCATGGTCCTCGATCGGAAAAGGGTGGAATGCCCTCTCCGGATCGGGGATGAGATCCTGCCCCAAGTGGAGGAGTTCAAGTATCTTGGAGTCTTGTTCACGAGTGAGGGGAGGATGGAGCGTGAGATCGACAGGCGGATCGGTGCAGCGTCGGCAGTAATGCGGACCCTGTACCGGTCCGTTGTGGTGAAGAGAGAGCTGAGCCAAAAGGCAAAGCTCTCAATTTACCGGTCGATTTACGCTCCTACCCTCACCTATGGTCACGAGCTATGGGTCGTGACCGAAAGAACGAGATCTCGGATACAAGCGGCCGAAATGAGTTTTCTCCGCAGGATGTCCGGGCTCTCCCTTAGAGATAGGGTGAGAAGCTCGGTCATCCGGGAGAGACTCGGAGTAGAGTCGCTACTCCTCCACGTTGAGAGGAGCCAGATGAGGTGGCTCGGGCATCTTATCAGGATGCCTCCTGGACGCCTCCCTGGGGAGGTGTTCCGGGCATGTCCCACCGGTAGGAGACCCCGGGGACGACCCAGGACGCGCTGGAGAGACTATGTCTCTCAGCTGGCCTGGGAACGCCTTGGGATCCCCCGGGATGAGCTGGATGAAGTGGCTGGGGAGAGGGAAGTCTGGGAGTCCCTCCTGAAGCTGTTGCCCCCGCGACCCGACCCCGGATAAGCGGAAGAAGATGGATGGATGGATGGATGCATCCGGGACTTCTTCAAAGAATTATTTGCGGAATTGCTGTTTTGTTTGCGCATGCACATTGACAGTTGTCAGAACATGGGGAAATTCATGTTGATGCAGCTTAAAAAAAGGAAATCCCGCTCCCTACTAATGTAGCCGAAAGGAGGATGACAAAAATGTTGACTGCTTGCCTGTCATGCAGTTATGACAGCCGACAAAGGGAATTTGATGACTTGTTGCATGATGCTGCAGTGGAGACGCAAATGCCCAAGTTTGCTAAGTAGCAATTAGGACCACGCCAGTAGATAAACTTAAAATCAGACCTACATTGTAATATATGTTCAAAAGTCAAGTAACCATTGTTTATTTGGAAAGTTTATGGCTAATTAAATTGAATGCACCGCTAGATGCTTTTATCAAGTCCACCAAGTGCACAATGAAAGGCTGCTCGACTAGATTAATATCATTTCCATTGCTTTCAATGGGTAAAGGTGATTTGAGTTATGAATTGCTTGGTCCCGGAATGAATTTATCCCATATCAGATACTTTTTGTGATATTTTTCCTAGCGGTGTGCCATTAGATTTTTCCAATGTAAAATATGCGGCTTGGTTTAATAGTGTTTGGGAAACAATGCATTAGATAGTAATCCTATTGAGTGAGTTAAAAAAAACAAAAAGCATTGTGGTCGAAACCTCATTGCTCAAACGCACGCACGCACGCACACTCGCATACACAAATAAGACCACAATTTATTTTGATCATCTTAAAAGGATATGGTGCATTATAATAATGGGATTATTTGAAAGCCTCAACAGAAGGATGATCATTCTGCCTTCATAAGGGCTCAGCTCCCATTGGATCAAAACCCCGCTTGTGCAAGACTGCCATACACTACCGCCCCCCCCCCCCCCCCCCAAAAAAAAAAAAAAAAAAAAAATCGCAATTCATTCTCTCGGCCAGCCATGCTGAATGAAACGCGGGGCGGCCTCATTTCACGTGCGCTGCTGGCTCATTCTACGCCGCACCGGCGGTGTGAAATCAGAACGGCGCTGGCATGCGCCGGCTGCGGCGACCCGAGCAGCTGCTCCATCCATGCAGGTCAATACTGATCAAACACGCTTGATAATGTGCACTGGGAGTCCATTGCCTGCACCTGTCGGTGCAGATTTCACACCAGCAGTGACTCACTGTAAATTGTATTTATTGGAAAAAACAAAAATACATCATGTCATTTCCTGATACATTCTCCCTTTTGATTCATAGAAAATAGAATGCTACATAATGATGCGATTATCTAGGCACAGAATGCGGAGTCTTCTTTTGTACAAAATAAAGTTAATCATGGCTACATTATTGACTCCTAATTGAAGTTTAGCACAGCTTGACCCATTTTGCAGCTCTCAGCTAAGAGATCAAGCGCTGATTCGGCGCCGCGTGTCAATACACCCGCCGTAACCTTTCGGGCGAGGTGCGGAGGGAGGCCGATCCATATCATTGACGGCCTCTCTCTCATTAGATCCACTCATCTGTCTGGAGGCGGGGGGCACAACGGTGACGCCCAGCCGGTGGTCCGCTGAATTCCTGACAGCTACAGTGTGACCACCAGGCAAGGGAAATTCAAAAATACAGGCAATCAACATTTTTAGGGCGTCTGCATGCTCACAAAATTTGGCTCTAACACGCCAAAGAATCTTTCTGAAATCCAGTTTGATTCAGTGACATTTTGGTAGGCGTGTCCTTCACGAGGAGACAAAAAAAGTCTCAAGAAAATATGGAAGCCACTTCAGGCTAACTTTCCGGGTGAGTAGTCCTCAAGATTTTGCGTGATTGCTTCCAAACGTGATTGTGAAAAATGTTTGTATTTGGGAGTGCGCGTAGAAGCAGCGTGGCGGCCGAGTTTGATGACTCGCCATAAAACATGAACGTGTAATAACTCAGAGTCGCACAAAACGTGCTGTGTGGGATGAAAGTCCCGCACTCGAGATTGTCTGAGGAAGGAAACATGCAATTTTGCTGTAAATCCAGATTACACCTCAACATCGAAATTGGTTTTGTTAAGCCTATGTGGTTGGGCTACAAAGTGTGTTGAAAAAATTCTGGAACATTTCAGCTAAAACTGTGGCTAACGTTAGCTCGTTTATGATGTTAATGCTAGCTTAGCATTGATAGTGCTGCATTTTTTTTTTTTAAAGATGGATATGAGTTCTCTGTAAACTAATATTTTTGTTCCCTGTAATTTTGAGAATGGAGCTTGTTCATGTTAGGATATTTTTTAATCTTGCTAGCAGTTTTAACACTACAGACTCTCAATTTAAGGGGATCTAGCTTGGATTTCAATAGAAAAATGTCATTTCCACCCAAAAAGAAAAAACAATGGCATGTAACTCGAAAAAAGTATTATGCTAAAATATATTTTTTTCAACTATATTTAAGTTTGTACTTAAAACCCAACTTTAAATTTGGCAAATTATCGTCTGTTCCCTTTTTAATCTCTGTGAAAAGTGTCCAATTTTTAAAATTCCTGAAATTTTGCAAATCTACTTGGTTGGAGGTCTGAGCTCTACTAAGTGCACTTGTTGTCCTCTGAAGGCGTCTGCGGAAATATTCCTTGTTAAAAAAACAACAATAACAAACAGCGTTCATGCTTTCTGTACATGACAGAATCAACACAAGTCAATAAAAATGTTGACTGTGTTTGATGCTGTGTCCCAACTCGAGTTCTCATTCAGAGGTGGAGTTGAGCCGGATGTGACCATGTGGAACAGTGGTGCCCCCCGAGGGCTCGGAGGCTCCCATCTTCTTTAGCGTACACTCGTCTGTCACCGACATGGAGCGAGAGAACATGGGAGCAGATGAGGTCGGAGCTCCTGAAAGCCCACAAAAAAATAAATAAAAATCCAGATTTGTCATCGCACCGACCCTGAATTAGAATTGAACCCGCGCCGCCCGCATTTAAGTCAGGCAAGCGAGCGGCTCCACGCTACTCCGCGCTCGGCGGCTTTTTTACGACTCGCTGGAGTAAAATCACATCCATTTCATTTTATTATGTCGGATGAATGGAATTAAAATCACTAATGTGCCTTTGTGCTTGAGAACCACACGCTAGCGATGGCAAGCAAGTGGTGGCGGCGCGTGGCCAGCTGCAGCCGGGTGAGCAATGACTGCAGATTTGTTGCACCTTGAAGTCTCATCATTACACACACACACACACGCACGCACGCACGCACGCACGCACGCACACGCACACGCACACACATACACACGCAAACGGGAGGGGGGAGGATGAGAGAGAGGCCACACTGGGATTTTTATCTCTGATATTGCTTGCATCAACACAGTGGTGGGAACTACACTCGAGGACTGTATCTGTTCATCCCTTGGAAAACAAATTTGTGTGCAGGGATTTTAAAGTCCATTGTGCCAAGTTGTCAAAAAGGCTATTGTTTATAGTGGATAGTTACTTTTAAAATGTTGTATATTCTGCTTCTGCTTCAGGATGAGGTTAACCTCACTCACCAGCAGGGGGCAGGTCGGACACTCACTCTTCCACGCACGCATACACACTCACGGGCAGGTCTGACATTTGCAGCTTAGTGCTGCAATGTCCGCTTATTTATGTGGTGAAGATCTGGTGACGGCACAAGTTCACCAGGTGGCTGCAATGGACTGCAGCGGCGGCATTATCACTTCATAAGAACCGGTCTGCAAAACAATACCCCCCAGTCTCCGTTCCTTGCCTCGTGAAAACACCTCCTGACTGCTCTTGCCTCTCAATTTTTTTCTTTTTCTCTGGCGCGCAAACACAGATGCGCAGAGGCCATCTGGGAAAGCGCAGCAGCCAGCCAGCCAGCCAGCCAGCCAGCCAGCCAACCAGCCTCTATTCAGCAAGGCCGTTATTAATTCACACTACAATGCAGTCGTAGTGACACCGCCGCGGAACAGATTCAGGCTGGTTGTAAATTCATTCATAACCATTTTAATGTAGCTAAGCCAATGTGGTGATTAGGGTGGTGTACATTCTGTCCTGCTTATTTTCCCCCCCCAAAAAATCTAAAAATGTGAAAAGACTCCAAATTATTGGGTACTCGCTTTTGAAATGTTCCTATTTTTTCATTATCTCGCAGTACTTATCTATGCATAATCCCTTTTGATAGACCGCTGATATTGTCGCTGTGGAGCGACTCGTTGTTTGCAGCCTTTGAAGCTTTAAGCAATTTTTTTTTTTTTGCAACTCAAACATGTAGTCAAAGATGCAAAGTCGTGTCCCTCACCTGAGTTTGGTTTGACTTTGCTGTTGGTCTGCTTTTGCATCTTGTCCTCGTACTGCCTCACCTCTTCCAAGGTTAGCCCTATGAGCGAAAAACACATACACACTGTTTATTATTAAATCACAATCTCACATATTTATTTACTTTTGATCACATCTGAACTATTTTAACTGTTGATATTTTATTAGTTTTTGTGCTCTTAGTGAAAAGCAAGAAGATGCCTAAGACGATACAGAAGCTGTCTAATTATAAAAGTAGTGCTTTGGCATCATGTTGCGCCATTGTTGGATTGAGGGGAGGAACTTCTATCAGCCACTCCAAAGTCGTGCTTTGGAGCAATTTTGTGAAATCCTTGTCGGCATGGAATGATGAAAATACAAATCCATTCATAGAAAAATCTGCTCATTCAGTAAATTCATCAACTGACCAAATTTTTGAATGATATATTTTTTTGTCTCTCTCTCTCTCTCTCTCTCTCTCTCTCTCTCTCTCTCTCTCTCTCTCTCTCTCTCGCTCTCTCTCTTTCTCTCTTTCTCTCTCTTTCTCTCTCTTTCTCTCTCTCTTTCTCTCTCTTTCTCTCTCTTTCTCTCTCTTTCTCTCTCTTTCTCTCTCTCTCTCTCTCGCTCTCTCGCTCTCTCGCTCTCTCTCTCTCTCTCTCTCTCTCTCTCTCTCTCTCTCTCTCTCTCTCTCTCCCCACCTACTCTAGTAGGCCCATCATCCTAGAATAGCTTCACTTGGGACTCATCAGACCACATGCTCCATAGTCCAATCTTTATGCTCCACTCACAAAACGGACTCAGCCCCCATCCCCTCCGCCTCCATTAGCCTCACTAAAAAGTGTTTTTTTCCTTAAGGCTGTTTATCCCCAATCCCCTGAGTTCTCTTGTGGAAATGTTTTCTTTTTCCCATATTAACGTTCTCGCGCAGATTTTTAACATTTGATTACAGCAAACCTCGGAGCCATGACCACATTGCTTTCTCCTCCTGGCTCACAGCTGTTCATCTGCATAATGCCTCAGAGTGTGCAGTTTTTGACCCGATTCGAGAGAAACATATGGAGCACATTAAGTTTTGACATTGAAAATAGAATTTGGGATTGTGGAGGAACAAAGCACTGAAAAAAAAATCTACAACAGTGTCTTGTTTATACTACCCGAGTTTTCCAATAAATTCATATTCCACAAACAAAACAATAATCGCAACACTGTTGTGTGTTGATTGACCCACCGTGCCATTCGTCCACCCACGCCACCGCTTGCCTGTGACCAATCAGGAGAATGTCCCGGATGTTCTGACGAAAGACACATCAGGAAAAAATAAAACGGTGTTCGTTGCCATCATGTTATGTCACCCGTAAAATGTTTGTACTGCAAAAGCTTTATCTCGGCTCACCGTTGTTTGCGTGATTAGTTGCCATAATAAAAGCTGCTCCCTAATTAGTTGCCCGCACGTCATCCACTTAAAGTAATCATAAAAACTGTCATGAATACTTTCGATTGCCCTATTTGGAAAACGAAGCCTTGCTTGTCTATTTTGGTTCACGCAGCCACAAAGTTAATTGCGGAAGCCTTTTGAACTTGAACAGAAGATTTCACTGCATGCTGTCAAAAAGTTCCTGGTCTTACTATGTAAAGATTCTGTCTTTAATTTCCGTTCTGGTTCTCACACGTGATCATTCCACAATGTTGTGTGAAACTATTCTTGATATTCTAACAGTTTGAAGCTTGTAGCATCTAAGCTAGTTTCAGTTCGCCTGTCTATGTTGCTTCATTCAATCTCTTAGCATTGAGCTAGCATTTGTTTGTTAGGCTAAGTTACATCGCTTGCAGACGTTCGTTAGGCTAAGTTACGTCGCTTGGTTGAATATTTAGGTCAGTTTGAGATGATTATTGCAATTTTGTTTTCAAATTCCGCATGCTGTACATTCGAAATGTGTCCATATTGGATTACGGGCCTCATTGTTTTTATCGTAGACACTGCGCAGAAAAATAGAGGTACGTCTCACTCTGTGTAAGAAATCCTCCGTCTTGGTCTGCAAGCCGTAGACCTCAAAGTTGCAGCGCACCCTCTTGTAGGAGCACATGATGGGCTGGTGCTCCTCCCTCCAGCCCTCCTTCAGAGGCCCTCGCTTAGTCTTACTCGACTGCCAGTGAGACAGGTCCTGCGTGGAGCAAACAGAGGTCCTCTCAGCAAATGTGCTGAGCCAGCAGAAAAGCCGGCCCTCCGAGGCGTGTGAAGAGGGAAAGTTGGTTATGTGCGCAAGCAGATTGTGTGCAGCCTATTAAGTGTCGCTGTATGCATTAGCGACTTAAGGGCGATTAAAATGCTGATTTTTTTTTTTTTAATATTGTCTACGTGTGACTGGGTAGCGCTTTTGTTTGTTTATACTCGCGTGTACTAGCGTAAAACAAATGAAGCACGCCGGTCGAGGCCTTGGCCCCGGGTCCCCTCGGACTTTTGGCCAACCAACTCAAAGAAATTTGTATACAAACCGACCCCATGTATAGAATATAGATACTGAAGCTCAAAATGTGACAGTGGCTTCATTTTGCTAGATGAACTGAAGCCTGTGAGCTTCAGGCGCAGATGTTAAGACGCACCTCTGACTCTTTGTAGTGCTTTTCAGGGATGGGGTCACTCAGGATATCCAGGAAACTCACATGCTCTGCCGGTGTCGGCGTACCAAATATCTTAGTCCAAAACAGAAAGGAGCATGTGAGAAAAAACACGCAAACGTGAACATGTATGTTGGAGCAAAAGTAATGTGAAGTAATAAGAAGACAGTCATTGTCTCCCGTTAGTTTAAAGACAGCAGTCGTACATTAAGAACCCAATCTGGAGTCCAAATTTGGACTTGTAAAGATGTCAGCTCGGTCGATGTGCCCTTGTGCTGCTGCTGCTGCACCCAAAACTACATTTTGACATGGCTGTCTTGATGCACATGTACGCTGTGTAATAATAGACAAAAAAAATAAATACATTGAATTTCACGCTAGGATTACGATAATAGTAGCAACCCAAAAAGAATAATGTAATTACTAGTAATGACATCTTTTGTGCTGACCTTGTTTCAAATGAACCCGATTTGCTGCCCTGCTGAGTTTATTTGCATAATTGCTGAAAAATGTCAAAAGAAGCCTCTCCACGTATAAATTTATAAAAGGCTTTCTCAGATCATTTGCCTGTATCTTAATAGAAGCCTAAACTATAGACCAAAACATTTAAGAATAAATCTGATACTTTTTAATTGTAATACAGATCAATTTGTTTCTTTTAAAAAAAATACATGGGAATTTCGGCTCATCCATACTCACATTGTCATTACAGCCATTGTTGTTTTCGAACCGTGTCTCAATGTAGATGCTGAATTTGGGGAGGAACGATAACTGAAAGGTGACAAGAAGAGGTTATTAAAGTTCATGAAAACTATCTCTCGCTCTTTCTCTCTCTATCACTCTCTCTCTCTCTATGAAAAATATATAAAATTAAATAAATTATATAAAATTATAAAAAAAAAATACAAACAAATAAAATGTGTGATATTCACTGGATTATATGGTAAATTAATTTAAAAATGAAAACTATCGATATATATTTGAAAAAACTAAAATTATAATACACATAAAAAAAAGTGCTATATTCACTGGATAATACAGTAAATGAATTACAAAAACAAAAAGTCAAAATAAAAACTATAATGAAAATTCCAATGGTGTTATAACTCAGCAAGAAGTAGAAAAAATGACTTACTGAATATTCTGTTGTGCCGCAGATGTTCAATATGGAAAAGAAAGAAAGAAAAAAAAGTGTTAGTGACTCCCACATGCATCAACACGCGTTTGCTCTCATGCCTTCGCGTTAACACACAAGTATGTGCAAATATAATAAATATTTGATGATTCCCACACGGACATCTGTTGAAAGTAAACATCAGTTGCATAATGAACGAGTGTCAAAGCGTCCTTTTAGTAAGGACGCAAGTGAGCACCTGTAATTGTGTGCGGGTAGAAATTCCAGGCCGTCTCTTTCACATAGAAGAATCGCGGGGCGAGCGACTTCGCCCAGGCTGGCAGCTTACTGAAACCGCACAGGACACAGAGAGGTAAACAGAAATCCAAGAAATGAGTTTCACGGCCAAATTACCTGTAGGCAACTTTCTTAGTGGCAGTTTTGGTTTCGTGACTCGCAATGGAAACTCCAAGGCTTAGTCAGATAATTTATGGGTGTGATGATGTTGCAGTACTTGAGTCTAAATACAATTTTCTTAGAAGCCATTTCAGTTATATGAGGACACCTTTATGCAAATGAGACACTTGGGGTTCATTTCAGGTCATAGTACCTAACATATGGTGAAGTTCTCCAGGAGAGATACTCTAGGTTTCAAGATCCTTACTTTTTTGGTAGCTGTGAATACTCTGCTCGGCTCAAGGTACCCATTAGAACATACGTACAAGTATGTGTGTACAAATTCTCATTTTATTTAATCATGAGGATTAAATATTTCTTAGGATTTGGAGGGAAGAAAGTTATTTTGTCATGTTTGTACTAAGATTACAACATAGGACATAAACACAAATCCATATGTGTGTAACTTCTGGCGTAGCTTTACTAATGAGGACCGAAACTCTCCCAAGCACAGAGAGATTAGGAAAATCCTTGGCAGTGTGAAAATTTCTTGACTTCTTTAAGAGTTTATTTTAGGATTAGTTGGCGGCTTTAAAGGGGTGCTTAGAATAAGAGTTGAGGTTGCTTGAGGTTAATGAGTTAGGTGAGATTAGGTGTGAGAAATTAATTTTGCAGTTGAAAGAAAATTTGGGAGTATCACCATTATATTTATTAATGCCGGCGGTGTCACTAACAATTGCTGAACATATTTAGCTTTTGACTCACATGCGGGTCCTAACAAGTTGGGACACCAAAATAAAACGGAAAACAATAATGCGATAATTACTGAAGGCCCAAAACGGCATGTTGTGCAAAACTTGGACCACAGCTTGTAAAGTTAGTCATCAAATTAAAGACAATTAGTACAGACGAGCATGAGCACGGACTAGCACCAGAAAAGCAAATAGCACAATTATTGTTCGTACCTGCTGAGGTAGATTCGTTTCTCCGTCACCTGTCCCGGGCCGTGCTCAGGGTGAGTATCGGCCTCGTTCCTCACCACCTCGACCCCTTCTCCATTTTCGCTCTGCTCACAGCTGTGCTTGCTGATCATGTACAGTTGCCCGATCCTGTACTGGAACCAGAGAAATAAAAAAATGTTTGCTGGGAGTGTGAGAGGGTGAAGGCGCACGCCAGGGAAGGACAGTTTTCCGATACTTAAGCTGTCAGGCGCAGACGCCGCTAGTCCAAGTTAAGAAAAGTGTCCCAATATTTTTGTCCAGGTACCATACGCTCATCCCAAGTTCTAGATCAAAATCCCGACCCGATCAAAGTGCGTTTACTATTTGATTCCCAAAGTGTTTGTAGTTTGTGCTTAAAAATATCTTGCTAAATTTAAACCAGAGTTATCTCTCGTTCCGTTTGTTTGTTAGTGCGTACATGAGAAATTGTTTTATTGTTCCGTCTGGCTGCATTATTCAATAGCCTCGTGTTTGTTGAGTGATGGCAAAGAAAAGAACGTCTGATGTTATCAGGAAATAAAAAAAATATAAATCTGCATCTCTGTCCTGTCTTCCTGGAGGGGGAGTAACGTCAACGTGCGCCGAACTATTTAACCTTTCGTGACAGCCTGACGCGATCAGTTATCTTTTCAAGCTTTTGTGAAGTTCAGGTTTGACACATTCATGTATTTCCACTCCCATGTTGTTATTCGTTCCTTGGCTAAACATTAGTTCTCATGAATACATCTTGTCTCCTTTGATTAAAAAAGAGCTTTGTTGGTAAAGCACAAAAAAGCATTGTAAACAAAATGTCATTAATATCTGTCATAGCAAGGCAAATGACTCAAATGTAATTTTAATTACAAAAAAAAAAAAAAATAGGTGAAAAGGAGTTCATCCTTCACTCATGACACTTTTACGACACTCTTCCTCCTCTTGGTCTAATTTTTGTACAGTGTCAACATTTACTTGGTGCTTATTAAAAAATGTACTTTCATTTTTTTACTGCAAAGGCAGAATGGGCTGTTGTCAGATGAGTGGATAGATTTCACACAAAAGAGTTTATCTGTCAGGCAATCTCAGCATGACGTCCGAAGGGCTGGCATGCCTTTGAATCTCAAGTGCGTATGCCAAAATATAAAAACTACAGTGACTACCGTAGCCGTCAAAATGCGCTTGGCATTTATTCGCTTCCTGCAGGTGAGGACGGTGAGTATTTATAAACAGCCAACCTGTCCTTCCTGTATTTGTGTAAATGTTATCTGACGTTTTGGCAGACAAACATGTAATTTATTATTAATGTTGACATGAATTATTTAACGAATCTAGGGGCTACCTTTTTTTTCTTTAAAATAATTTAAAAGGCACATTTGCATAATTATTCAAATTAGATAATTATTTTCGCTGGTAGGGCAAACTCAACACCAAACAAAACATAAAATAAACATTGAGATGTAGAATGTTCAGTGACAAATTAATATATTTACATATCCCAAAACATTCTTCAAATAAACTTTCAATTATGAGCAATAACCCTGAGCTTTTAAGACTCTTCACACTCTATTCTATTTTTACAAAAAGAAAGCAAATAGTACCATTTTATAATAAAAGATGAATTTCTTTTACAATAAAAGGTGTATTTTTATATTGACATATTTGACTTTAAAAAGTCTACACACCCCTGTTCAAACACCCATTTTTTTGCAACATACTGTAAAAAACTCCAACAACAAAGACCCCGGGATGAATCATGTCAAACTTTTTTACCTGGACTGTACCGATTGTTTGCACAAGTGTACACACCCTCTTATGAGTGGGGATGTGGCTTTGTTCAGAATCAGCCAATCACATTCAAATTCAACTCCCCGTCCACGACAAGGGAGATGTTTGCTAAACCTTAAATGTAAATGACATCAACTCCACTGACTAACTGGACAAAGGTTATTTGCTTGTCAGGAAGAGGTCCTATTTCAGAGATTATTGGCTCTTTATCAAGACAGCAATATAAACAGATAGTTGGTTTACAACTGTACCCGAGATTGTGACCTGCATCGGAATGCTGACGTTTAACAACCCTTGTGAGCACAAGTTATATCTTCACATTGCCATGCGTACCTTTTAGAATTATGCCCAAAAACGTTTTGCTTTCGTTTCATCGACCCATAAAAAAATTTCACGTGAGTTTGGGAGCCTTGGGGAAGCTGCAAGGAATTATGAACAGTTCCAAATATCCGTCAATGCTAGAACCCTCCCCCCCCCCAATCGTGACAGCTCAACGATCAATGGGTGTGCACACTTATGCAACTATGTTACTTTGTCATTTTTTAAAACCTGACATTTAAACACGGGTGTGTAGACTTTTAATATCCATTCACTATATATCACATTAGCATAATTTTGTCCACTTTCTCATTATGTTTTTTGCTGTATTTGAAGTTGTTGGTGCATATTATAGTTGCCATCTTCTGCTCAGGTCGTTTCTGTTTTGCATTTACATTGTGATTGATAGAATCCAAAGTCGTCAGCTCATGCTTTATTATTCCTATATTATATTTGACTCATGTTGCTCACGCGTGTAAGCACCTCGGGGCTGGTGTGTTCCTCCCAGACGCCATCAAGTAAATCAGATGACAAATTAGAACCTCAGACTGCAACATTTCCCGGCTGAACGTGAGCAGCGAGCGTTGTCTGTCACAGCCGCGCTGGAGTGTTGTTCAAGTTGATAGCTCGTACCTGCATGTCGACGGGGCACCTTTTAAAATTCCACCGAAAGGATTTAAAGACCGGCGCTAAGTGCCCTGATGTGACAGCGTCCTAAATGAGCTGCAGTCGTTCTTAGATTACTTTCAGGCCGAGGAGGATTTGCTGCAGGATGAAGCGTCTGTGAGCTGCACTGATACAGTAAATCCCATCTTGGGCTGCTGTCGTTCCTAACAGGTAAAACAAGGAGGCGGGTGGGAGGTGTGTGTGGGGGGGGGCAACTAGGAAATTCTTTCAGAGAGCAACTAGGAAGAAAACACGCTCATCCCTGCAGCGTCCCACCCTTCGCCGGGAACAACGTTGCAGGGTGGAAGCGTTTTGTTTTGTTCTCGCCAAAGCATAAACCGGTCGGACAAGTTTGCAGCCGTGCAGGATGGAGTGCTACAGTACGCTGAAGAAGAAGCAGATGAGGGGGGGGGGGGGGGGTGCTGTGATGCGGGCCGGCCAAGTGTTTGGCGTCAGTACTGCCAGTCTAAAGTTTTCGCAGAGTAAATAGTTTTACTTTCTGCTGCTAAATTATGAAATGCGTCACGACTCATTGTTAAAAACGAAACCGAAGGTAAGTATGGTCATACCTTGACGTCAATTTGCTCCATGACGTAGTTCATAATTTAATTTACTTATTTATTTGCATTATGTGCTTCTAAGACATATATAACATATTATTGCATTTTTAATTATTGCCTGAGTTTGTTTTAAAAAAATCATCACATAATAAATTGCCAAAGCAATTAATTATTATTCCAATCATTTAGTTCTTGGTAAGGAAGCTGAAGCCACAGAAAGTCTAGAGCCCGGATTTGATCCCCCAACTACATAAATGTGAGGCAGATGCAATCACCAGATTCACAAAAGGGACATTTATTGGAATTTTTGTAGGGCTTTAACTATCTGGTAATTTTAGAATCGATTCTATCGATTATTCTATTAATTAATCGAGTCCAATTTTATTTGCATTAAAGTGTATTAAAAACTCAGCAATTTAAGCATTTCATTTGTTTATTTTTGTATTATTTAATGATTGAAAAACAACTAAACAACAGTTAAGAAAGTTCACGCAAGAAAGCTTTGTTTTCCAAAGTGAAAACAGATGTTAAGAAACAAATTTCTTATTTAAGGACTAGCGAAATCAGAGAGTAACTGAAATTTGAAGATTTGGACAATCTTTAGGTAAAAATATGTCTCTAAACGATTACGTGATTAATGAAATAGGTGGCGATGAATTTGAGAATCGGTTTGTTAATGATTAATCGATTAATTTTACCACTTCTTTAAATGTTAGTCAATTATTGAAAAATCACAGAATATGAGATGAAAGTAAAAAATAAACACTATTGGAAAAAAACAAAATATCTTGTTGATGATTAATCGGTTAATTTTGCTACCTCTTTAAATGTTAACCAATTATTGAAAAATCACAAAATATGAGACAAAATAATAAACACTATCGAAAAAAAAAATTGTCTCCCATGCCTTCAACCAATCACAAGGTTTCCGGGAGATTGGTTGAGCAGTTTTTTGAGTAATCCTGCCAAGTAACAGTTCGGAAAACATCCCGTTCTCAGAGGCAATTAAAGGTCCCATCTGAGGATGTGTGTGCAAGACAAGTGGACTTACCTCCTCCACAGTTAGTGGCATGCAAATGCGGTACTCTTTCTCCAACATGCTGCTGTTTTTGGTGCCTTGTTCTTTGCCTGGCTCGCATGTGGTGGCGCTCCGGCACGCCAGTGACCTCTCGTGACACGCTCGTCTGCTTTTGCTTTCTTCCGCTGATGTCAGAGCTGCACACGCTCCTCTCAGTCAGCAGGATCTGCGTCAGGTTCAACTTTCAAGTGTTGTTTTTTGCGCTCCTCCCGGCTGTCGCGCTGACAGAGCCAATTGTGATCAACAACCAACTTTACCTGTTCCACTCCTTCGTTGTGTTTGCTTCCTCCCCCGGACTTCCCATGTTCGGTGTCGGAGTCTCCTCCCACTGCAACCTTTGCTGTTTTTCTTTTGCCCTTGCATTCCTTTGCCTGGCTCTTTCCTTATCTTTTTCTCTGGTCCTCCCTCCCCTGCACTGTGCACTTGGCCGTCCCGCCCACTTTACCAGCGACTCACCTGTGTCCCCTCCCCTCCTCATGTGTCTGTTTGACTGTTTCCATGGAAACGCATTTAAAGGGGAAGTCAAGTCAAGACACGGTGTGAGATATCTGATTGACATTGCGGAACATAAATAAATCCACATGTTTGTATCCATTTCAGGGGGCGGCCATTTTGTCACCAATTGGCACAGGCTGAAAAGGAAAACGTGATGATGTCAAAAGGAACCACCATTAAAAACAATTCTGCCCAACATTCATCTTTGCACTCGAAATACATTCTTGAGACGAGGCTGCGGAGACCTTGCGCTTGATCTGAGAGGGTCGCCGTCACCACAAGAACTTCTATTAAAGGCAGCACCAGAATCGCTTACGTGCTATTACCTCGTGACCTTCAGATGGATTACATGTTCAGTCAGTGGAATCTGCGCTGTTTTTTTCTTTTTGCCCGTCCTTGAGTCCTGCGCCGCTTTAGCTTTAGTTTGACTGAAGGTGTCAAATGTACTTAGTAGCTTCCTCGTTATAACTGGAGGAGATCCAATGGGCCAAAACCAACAGCTGGCTCCGGACCTTTACTGTATTTTTAAGTCTGTAAATTTCTCTGGAGGAAGTCAAGCACAATTTGTGGGACGATCGCCCACGGCCCGGACGCGTATTCAACATCGTTATTCATTTTTTAAAACTGTGCTCTCCATGTTGTTCGGAACGGAGGGATGACACAAACGGTTGCACGGAACGGCAGAGTTCTCAGATGAGTGATCCTGCAAAAATAGAGTCAATAATGGATTTGATTCTTCATTGATTAATGGATACTAACCATTTATAATAACCATTATAATTAACCAAGATTTAATTCACGATCGTGCTAAGACGCGAAAACGGACTTCTAAAGGAATGTAAACGAACATTTGGAGCAATACTACATTGTCCTAAAGGTTAGACACATATTTCCTCAATTTAGAAGTTTTATTTTGACTTTTAAATGTTTTTTAATTTGGAAAAAAAAATCTGCAATGTAGTGAAGCCGCGATAAACGAAATGCGAAGTAGCGAAAGATCACTATCATTTATTTCCCAATGGAATTTGAACCAACTCTGTGTCGTTCATTTTAACCACTGTGGCTTATTTCTAGTGTTCCTTTGCTAATTATGCAAAACACATTAGCCCCCACCCGCACGTGTTGTGTAGTAACACAAACATTGTTGCCAACCAATAAGGGCAGAACAGCCAGCTGCCGCGAAAACGGGGGCGCATTCACCCTTACAAGGAACACGACAACAGGGTAACACGTCTTCATTTAGCCGTAGTGCGTCACATTAATCTTTAACGGTCCAAGTCAACATAATTAATGTCATATATAATCAAGACTTTATTTTCCTTGGTAATTCTATGTCGGGCCACACAGTGTTTGTCAACAATCTGTTTAACAAATGGATGCTAACCTTGCTAAACTAATTAGCATCAAGCTCATATACCGACAGAATCGGCTTGTTGATGATCGGACATTACAAATAGTGAAGTAGTTACATTTGAGAGTTTTTCAAAAACGTTTTTTTTAATTTTTTTTATTTTATGCGTTATCATGTCAAGTTCCCACAAGTTAGCAAATATGCTTCCTTGTCTGATAAAGGGCCTCTAATCCATTTTTCTTCGACCATTTCATGTAAGCGCATGTGAGTTGAGATTTAAATAAGACAGATAGCTCCGATCAAATCTCACTAATAGATGGTTTAATGACTACCTTCCTCCTGCAAGCTTCCCGATGTCGTACTTCTCCGTCCTGAGCGAAGCCTTTCATTAACGTCTTGTGGCGAGCGCTGTCCTTTTGCATCTGCTTCTGCCTGACAACTAAGCGGACTTGATGAGATTGGGAAGGACTTCATCATGGTGCTTAACCTTTTCACCACGCCTCCCTATGAAAAATGAATGAGCGCACTTAAAGACTAGCTTGGCACTTTTTGACCTCTACTGTATGTTTCCTGTCGTGATTGTGCACATGCATTGTGTCACCTCGGCGATGGCGGTGAGAAATGCTGATCAGTATTAAGTTGAAAGAGAGAGAAAACAGATCATTAACGGCTGGGCTGGCTGCCATCGCCGCATTACCGGCTTTCCAATCTGTTCGGAAGCCAAGGTCAAAGGTTTCGCCGTTTCCCGTCCGAGCATGCGAATGACAGACCCCGCCCGCACAAGGCGGGATAAGAGCGAGGGGGGGGGCAAGGAAGTAGACACACTGCAGCTTTTTTGTCTCGGGGAAAAGGTGAAGGTCTCTGAGTCAAGTCGATATGATGGATTCAGCAGTTTGGGAGGAAAGACTGCAAGTGATGATTGTCATCGTGCTGGTTGATATTTGTACCTGACTTTTGTGCTGATCGTGCAAGGTCCACTCACTGACGACGTATTCATGCAGTCAATATTTGAGTTAAGGGTCAAAACTTGGAAAGAGTTCAGTTCCCTCGTACACGTTAATTGTGGCCAACATAAACTAGACGTCATTTCCGCTTCTTACTTTCTACCTTCAATAAAACACATTATATTCATGTATATGCATGTCAATACACACTTGGTGTCATTTTCGTCGTAGAGACAAAAATTAAAGTGGGAAAAAAAACATAATCATTCAAGTTAAGCTTACGTTGTGAGTGGCGACCCAAGATGGCCGCTGGTGGCTTAGGGGAGAATTTAACTGGACCTGTGTGTAGTTTCACCATTTTAAAAGGGCAACCGTAACTTTGATGTGTGAAAATAACCCGAGTTCTGAGATTCGTCCAGATGATTTGGAACAGTGAGTTGACTTGATCTCACTTTTAGGCCAGTCATCGTATTGAGGTCACCCCGGCACGAAGAGATAAAAGTAACAGCGAGAGAAGTAGGAAAAAAAACACAATGTTCGCTTTTATACAAGTGACTGAAAGCACAAAAGGCAGAAAGACAAAAGGAGAAGCTTTTTGTTGTGTTAACGTCTCAGCGTGTTTTGATGTATGTTTTGTGTAAGGAGTACAAGAGGGTGGGGGGGGGGCATCGGGGGTCTTCAAATGCATGCTTGCATCCTCTGTGGTAAAACGTGAGATTAGCTGTAATCGCCTTGTAGTTGCGTATCAAGCCGTTGCTAAGACATCGATCGGAGCGGTTCCGTAATTGATACCACCGGAGGGCCGCCAGCCACGGGGGAACCATGAGCCCCCCCCCCCTCCCTTCATGTGAACCCATGTGTGAGTTATTTTATTTATTTATTTATTGTTTCTGTCTTGTTACAATCGAATCCCCCTCCCGACGGTGGAGATGAAACAGAGCGCTCATTTATCCTCATCTAATCCCAGTCTCCTGTCGTCAAAGTGCTTCCCCCCGAGAAGCGCGGCAGCCAGCACGACGAGGTGCGACCGCGCTTACACTCGTTACCGGATCCAGACAGCGTTTTGATCCCCGCCAACGGATCGCAAATACAACACACCGAGCAATCACCCATCGAGGCTTTTTTTTTTTTTTTACCCCACTAATCAAGCCCTTAGAGTCGCTCATCCAATTAAATAAAAAAGAATAATTCATTCTCCTACATATTCATGAGGCTCGGCAATAGGGGAAGAATTCCGTACATTACGCTTACACGTGTTCCCAGATGAATTATAGATGTTATTTGAAATTGCTCAGTGTTCTTAAATGTCATCATTAATTTGAAAAGTGCCACAGAGGATGGAGGAAATCCTGTTTTATCCCGGAGGAAAACAAAACAAGAGTGAGGAATCCATCGTGGAGGTTCTATAATTGTATGTGCGATGGGGGAAATGTGGGAAGTTCTACAGAGGGGTGCGATTATCAGAGGGCGCGAACTCGACGCACTCGGGAGGCCTCTTCGCCGGGACGCAAGCCGAGGCGCACCACAGTCGAATAGAAACGCCGTGGACCAAAAAGAAAATGCAATAATCTATTCCAAGAATGGAGTGAAAGGGATTTGGAGAAGTGTGTGTGCGTGTGTGCGTGTGTGCGCGTTTGCGTATGTGTGTGTGTGTGTGTGTGTGTGTGTGTGTGTGTGTGTGAGATGGACGCTAAGAGGAATGGATTAAAGCCACGTTGTGAGCGGGTGCGGCAGAGAGCCCGGCACTGTGGCTTGACTTTTTTTCCCCTTCATTTTTTTCCTCCCTCATCTATTTCACTCTGCGATTGAAAGAAAATTCAATTGCCGCTCTTTCTCACTTTCTGCCCGGTGTGTGAGCGTGCAAGAGAGGGAGTGTGAATGAGATCAACTCAGCAAGTCATTTCAAAGTAAATGCGCTAATAAAGTGTTAGGGGGAGGAATTAAGAGACGCTTGGAAAAAAATGCTACACTGCATCACTTTCCATACGCCTACTTCACAACTAATTCAATACGACTGGGAAGATCAGTTTTTAAAACTTTTCCGGATCTTTACTGCAATGAAAAATCTGTTCATCGTGTCACATAACTACAGTAATCCCTCGTATATCGCGGATAATTGGTTCCAAGACCACCCGCGATAGGTGAAGACCCGTGATGTAGAGAAAAAAAGTTGTTATAATATCCACAAAAGACTTTTATGAATCTTTATTGTATTTTTAAACACTTTATTGAAAACAACAGGTCAAACTGACTTTCAGAAACATTCTTATTTCTTTAAATAATAATAGATAAGAGTAAATGTATTGTTACAATATCCAGGGTTAGGCTCAGGGTTCGGGCTAAGGCTAGGGTTAGGGGTAGGGTTAGGCCTAGGATTACGCCTAGGATTACGCTTAGGGTTAGGGCTAGGGTAGGACACATTAAAATATATTAAATTATGCCATCATTTATAACATAGCCAAACAGATGCAATTTGTTAGCCCGCTGACCCAGTTTCCTCTTATGTGTTAGCATTAAGCTAGCAGGACGCAAAGTTTGCAGATTAGTTTTGGAAAACACATGTAAATTCTTTGAGCGTTTCCGGGAGTTTACTGCCATGAAAGAGCTGTTCATCTGCGTCACATAACTACTGAAAATCATTAATTTACATTAACACATAAAAAAAAATCAAATATGCCATCAATTATAATACAGTCAAACAGATTGTATTTGGTAGCCCGCTAACCCAGTTTCCGATTATGTGTTAGCATTGAGCTAGCAGGAGCTCAAAGTGTAGCATTTTCTCTTCTTTTTACAAACATATCTTTTTGATACAAATCACAATATTGTGAGCAGGCATTGGGAGAAATGTGTTGATTACTATCCTGGCTATTTTTCTTTTTTTAATAAAAATGTAATCCAATACACAGTCAAATGCAATACAAATATCATGTTCTAAAATAAAATGAACTTATTGCTTATTATCATGGCAGTGCAGTAAATGAGGGCACAAGGAGTTCCATAATTAAAATGCGCAACTTTCAGGAATTGCATTTGTGTGGTGTGTGTTGTGAGTTCCGCTGCTATACTGCAGGATGTGGGTCACAATGGTAATCAAGGGGGAAATATTACGCACACTGTAATAGCTTCATCAACCGATGGCAGGCTTTGTTCTTGTACAGTAGCTCGCTTCATTTTTAACACTAAGTAATGCCTATCTTTGGACACTTTTGGACCATTTTCACTTATTTTGTCTTGTATTTTCAGCGTGTTGGATTGCATTGTATTTTTAGGTATAAGCCATCCTAGTGCAAGATTGCCTGTATTTGCTGGTTGCTAAGCGAAGCGACCCAGTAGGAAGTAGCCTGGTACCTTTTCTCTCCAGTTTTGATGTGAAAAAGGCTGTGACTTGGCAATATGGCGTTTTATCGTCTATGTCTGATTTTTACTTTATCTTGAGGACTTTAAATGCAGTTGTGAATTTTGATCTCTGGGACATCACAACATTTTCCTCCGTTTGTGGTGCACTGCGCTGTATTAAGTGTATTGTGAAAAGGCCTTTAAACCACAACAATGTTTTGTGCATATTTTGTGTTTGAAAAGTTTATTTAAAAAAGGTTTTTTAAATTGTCTCTTTGTAGTGCCGATTTTTACTTACTCTGGGTAGGTCTGGAACACATCATGGGCGATAAGCAGGAGTTCACTGTAAGCCATAATAAAACCTCCTTGGTCCAAATTTTATCTGCTCAGAATAGAGAAGGACAACGGTGTCCAGCCTCGAATGTTAAGTGCGTGCCTCTGTGTGCACACTGTGTATATTTATTTTTATTTTTTTAGGGGGGTGAGTATGTTTGTGAGAGTGATAGAGAGATAGAGACAGAGCGAGACTTACTGTTTGGTTGTTTGCTCAGAGCTAAACAGATGCGTAAATAGAGATAGGGGAGTCCAGTCGCATCAGATTAGACCAAACACCGACATTCTCAACTCGGACGAGCGCAAACGACGCACAGCTAGACACTAAAATGGGCACAATTGGCAGGAGGCAAACAGGCACCGGCAAAATGTGTCTCAGTCACACATACCGAGTTTTTTGTATTAACCAGAACGGGAAAACAGCGCAGCGTGTAAAAAATAAATAAATAAATGAAATGAATAAAAAAAAAAATGGAACCCAGAGGGTGGATTGCTTTGTGACCAACACACACACACTGGCATAAAAAACAGTGACGACACATCCCGTCTTCACATGCTCCACGAAGCCTTTGGTTGCCTTTCCAATATCTCTGTGAGCCCAAGGCAAAGAGGAGGTGGCAGAAGACATTAAAAGAGGGCAAGTGTGATGATGACGAATGCAAATGAAGACGAATGTGTGCGGCAAACTGATAACAAGCAAAATATGCAAAGTACCGTCGCCATTTCACCTTGTCGTCATAACAAAGTTGGGGCGCCTGATCTCTATTGGGCCTATTAAGTGACAGCGGACTTATCACCGAAGCAGGTCCCTTATCACGGGCTGTGTGGTCGGAGAACACACGGTGCGTGTCTTTCCATGCCATCTGGAGCCCAATCAGCTTGATTAGCCCACGTGCTAACCCTTAGCGCCATATGGGCAGTGTGCTAAAAGTGCCTGGAACAGCAGAGTCACAAGCGACCATTTATATTCTGAATTGTGTGTCAGCGCACAGACTTTATCCACATTCCATCACGGAGAAAAAAAAAAAGCTTTTAATCAATTAATTAATCAACTGGAATGTTATTTCTTAGCAAGATGTTGAGAGCAACAGCATGCTTTTTTTCACTTCTATTTTTTTTTACCTCTGCTCTTTCCCTCTGTGCTGTCTCTCCATCTTAAATCACGCAGGCTGGGTTCTTTCTCTTCAAGGTTTCTTGGAATTTTATTCCTTCATTCACAATTCAAGTGGCTGCTCGTGTAGGGCTCCGTTGTTTTCCCTTCGTACATATATATTAGGGCTGTAAACTGATTTGAATCGGAAAAACTGTTTTGATTTGAACGCATTGAATCGGACTGATCCACTTGAAACTTGAATCATATCGCATGCCATGTGTCAAGATGTGTAATTAACCCACTTGGGAAACGTCTTGTAATTTCACTTTTTGCCACGAGATAATCCATTTGCTATGTACTGTATTAGAATTATGTGTCAAGAATTATAAGTGATCTAATCAATGTCTAAAGTGCCTTGAAATAATTCTTTGGTGAATGGTCAGCGTATAAATGAAATGAACTTGATTTGAGTTGACTAACAAGAACCGACGACCACAGTGAGAAGGACGGTGAGTCAGTACAAGGTGAGGTCGTCTTCCTTCGCAACTTTCGCAGACATTTGCTCATCATTCCCATTTGTGGTGGGACGAGGTGTCCTTGCCATGAGCAAAGTTACAAATCAAGTGCGACATGAAGGCGTGTTTGCGACACGACTCGGATGGCCGTCCGTCGGCCACTTTCAACCGACGGTTACGCTTTGACTCAGCGGTGAACAACAGACCGCTTGGCACTGTGGGAGGACGATGGAAGAAACACTCGTTTCTGTATGTTTTATTCATTGTTGTTATGATTTCGCTCAATTACTTCACCGCAATGGAGCAAATAAATAATGCAATTTTGATTTGAAGAAGAGCCGATGCCTGCTTCAAAGCATAGCAAAGAATCACTCCCTGCCTGCGTTTACTGGAGAAAGACTACTCCATCTTTCCGTCTTCTGTACCGCTTTGTCCCCATGGGGGTCGCGGGCGTGCTGGAGCCTAGCCTATGGGATGTGTGAGGAAACTGGAGTTCCCGGGAAAAACCCACGCAGGCACAGGGAGAACATGCAAACTCCACACAGGGAGGGCCGGAGGTGGAATTGAACCTGTAACCTCTGAACTGTGAGGCAGATGTGCTAATCAGTGCTCGACCCTGCCGCCCCGGAAAGACTATATGGAATATCCATCCATCCATCCATCAATTTTCTGAACCGCTTAGTCCCCACGGGGGTCGCGGGTGTGCTGGAGCCTATCCCAGCCGTCAACGGGCAGTAGGCAGGGGACACCCTGAACCGGTTGCCAGCCAATCACAGGGCACACAACCATTTGCACTCGCACTCACACCTAGGGACAATTTGGAGTGCTCAATCGGCCTACCAAGCATGTTTTTGGAATGTGGGAGGAAACCGGAGTGCCCGGAGAAAACCCACGCGGGCCCGGGGAGAACATGCAAACTCCACACAGGGAGGGCCGGAGGTGGAATCGAACCCGCACCCTCCTAACTGTGAGGCGGACGTGCTACCCAGTGCCCCACCGAGCCACCCCTATATGGAATATATGGAATATATGGAAATATATTTTTGTTGGGAGGGTTGTATCTTGTGCATTGTGATAACAAAGCAGAAATTGGATCAATTAAAAAATTATAGGTGTAATTTCATGGGTAAAAAGTATATTTAAAAGTACATTTTGAGTATACTGTAAGTACTATAGATTCAAAAGTGTATTGAATTTTATGATGGATTTTGTTTATTGATTTGTATATTCTATGCCGGTGTATATTGGCGGCTCGGTGGCGCACTGGGTAGCACGTCCGCCTCACAGTTAGGAGGGTGCGGGTTCGATTCCACCTCCGGCCCTCCCTGTGCGGAGTTTGCATGTTCTCCCCGAGCCCGCGTGGGTTTTCTCCGGGCACTCCGGTTTCCTCCCACATTCCAAAAACATGCTTGGTAGGCCGATTGATCACTCCAAATTGTCCCTAGGTGTGAGTGTGAGTGCGAATGGTCGTTTGTCTCTGTGTGCCCTGCGATTGGCTGGCAACCGGTTCAGGGTGTCCCCCGCCTACTGCCCGATGACGGCTGGGATAGGCTCCAGCGCGCCCGCGACCCCCGTGGGACTAAGCGGTTCAGAAAATGGATGGATGGATGGATATTCTATGCCTATATGTTGTTATTGTATTATATAACATTCTGTTTTTATAAATATGTCAGTCAAAATATTACGGGGGAAATGTCCAATGAATTAGAATAAAGTAAAAACCCCAAAACTTATAAATATAAAGATTGCCAAATACTGAACAAGCATTTAGACTGACTGTTCACCATCTCATCAAGATTCATTTTTGCATGTGCACAAACAATACAAAACATTTGATTTGAGCAGAAAGAAATAACGAGACCCTGAGAGTTGAATACATAATTACTACGATTATTATTAGCAAGTCTTAATTTTCCCAAGGCAATAATGTTGAAGTTTTATAAATTATGATATTAAGTAAATATTAAACATAATATTAAAAGAATGAGCGCAAGTCTTTATTTTCCAAGGCAATAATGCTGAACTTTTATAAATTACGATATTAGGTAAATATTAAACATAATATTAAAAGAATGAAAGCAGTGTAAAGTGAAAGATAATGCAATTGTGCTTTGGGATATATTTCCCAAACACATATATTACGAGTCCCAATACTATTACCCCAAAAAATAAAAGAACAAAAGCTGCAGTTTTACAAAAGAATAAACTTTTCCGTTTATGAGTACAAAGAATATTGCAAGATCAAAGTTGCAGTTTTACAAGAAAAAGTTAATGTTTTTAATGAG
Source organism: Syngnathus scovelli (assembly GCF_024217435.2). NCBI lineage: Eukaryota > Metazoa > Chordata > Actinopteri > Syngnathiformes > Syngnathidae > Syngnathus > Syngnathus scovelli. Next base: position 11,296,420 of record NC_090855.1, read on the forward strand.
AAAAACAATATCCAATATTCCAAGTAAATGCAGTCTTAATTTTCAAGAGTGGCGATAACGAGAGAAAAACGTTACAAGGGTAATGTCATAATTTTACAAGATCCAGTATTAGGAGAAAACAGTTCCTAAAATATTGAGAGCATGAATGTTTGAAGCCTACTAGAAATCGACTCAGTGTTTGAGGGTGTGTATACTTATGCAATTATATTTATTTTTTCTGCTGTTTTATTTTTACTTATGCAGTTTATCAGGCAAATTAATACTAGAACATTTTTTTTAAACGATTCATCCTGGTCTCATTTTATATAGCCCAGAAATTTTGAACAGGGGTGTGTAGACTTTTAATATCCACCATACACAGTGCTACCCGCTTGTGGAGCCACACAGTTTAGTGCCGTGCCTCGCTTTTGCTTGGGGAAGCAGAACAGGGTGATAAGGATGGCAAGGAAGGAGATGGATGAATGGATGAGGAAGGAGGAGGCAGAGTGGGAGGGGTTAATGCAGAAGAGCTCAGTGGAGGAGGAGGGAGGTGGGGGCACAATAAGAAGGCTGAGTGGTTCTAGTAAATATTTATATTGCATTATGATACGAGCAAGAGCGAAAGAGCGGGAGAGGAGAGGCAGTGAAAGAAGAAGGGGGGCGTGCTGCTGGTGGGGGTGCTTGGATAGAGCCTCCATCCCTTTATTAATTTTATTCCGCTCCGCTAAGTTTAGCATTCAACACGTGTCGCCAGTGATGGAGGGAGGGGGGAGAGAGAGGGAGAGAGAGAGAGGTTGACGGTTGCTAGGCGACGGGGCGCATATACTGAATTTTAACCAAAGAACAGGCAAAGAGGGAGAGAGAGAGTGTGTGAGAGTGGGGGGGAGCGAGAGAGAGCGAGGGAGAGAACGAAAGAGGGAGGACGAGAGAGAGTGAGGGAGAGAGAGAGAGAGGGGGGAGAGAGATCGGTGGATACATGTCGAACATATATGTATGTTTTGAGAGATATTTTCCCGGCGTCTCTCTGCGTGTGCGTGCGTGTGTGAGAATGTGTGTGTGTGAGTGAGTGTGTGTGAGGAGCCCGGGGGGGGGTGGGGGGGGACACACACGCGCGCGCTCACACACACACACACACGCACGCAAAAACGGATACCTCAAAACGGAAGGATGTGAAAAAGGATGGAGGGACGCAGGGAAAGAGGGGGGAAAGGCTGGTGAAAAACAGTAAGTGCATTTCTTTTCCTCATCTTCACATAGATCCGATTAATTGCCTGACGCTCGGGAAAGAAGGAGTCTCGTTGACACCGGGGAGGATGTGGACGGCGCGTGGGAGGGGGGGCGGGTGTCGGCATGTTGGGTGGCCGGGGGGTGCTGAGGTGCAAGCGGCTGGCGCACCGGAGCTTTGACCCTTCTGTCATTGGTGCGCCTGCAAACTCACCAGCCGCATGTTGCACCTCACGCACGCAGGCACGCACGCCGGCATTCCGTCGAGTCATGACTACAAAAATCTTTTGCGGAGGGGGTCGAGGGGAGGGGGTGGGGGTGCGAGATGAGAGGGATTTGTCTGCAAGGAATTTCATTCTAGTGAGTTTTCGCTTTGTTGTTAAGTCTTACAAGAGCGGCGCGCCGCCGCACCGCTGCAGATGCACGATGATATCGGCCGATGCTCATTTTCTCCCTGCCTGCACGCAGCTCACCGTTTGTGTGTGCGTGTGTAGATGTGTGTGTGTGTGCGTGTGTGTGCCGCATCATTGCCCGCTTCGTCCCCATGATGTTGGCGGGATATTTGGGCGTGAGGGTTGGCGAAACACCGCCGTGGCAGTTTTGCCGCCGAGGAATGGGACTTCTAACACTCTGGCTCTCAGGTCAGGCAGATGCGGCAGCTCATTTTGGGGGGTTTGGTTCTGGCGCTGCGTTCGGAGTTGGGATCACACACAGCAACTTTTGTTTCCGCCTTGCGGTACGTCACTTGAGGTGAATAACAAACCACCGCCATCATCGGCATCATCAGCATGAGCCGCTGTTGTGGCCTGCGAGGTCTACTGAGACCACCGAGGCTAAAGTTCTACTCGCTGACCGCAAGGAAGCACCCTGAGAGTTGTTTTATTATTAATTATTTTGTTGTTCACATTTGCTGCAGTAATTGGGAGAGCAAATAGGAGCCCGTGTAATTGCTTCCACCGGAAGGAATGTGTGGTTTGCGTGTTGTGGCCCACCCCTCGGTGGTTTGCCAACGAGATGATATCCATTTCAATCAGCTCCTTTGCACCCACAGGTGACCGAGCGCGCTCGTGAGCTGCACGCAGGCGCGCCACTGCAGCAGTGTGCCGCAAAGTGGCGCTTTGGCTGCGGGGCTGCCTCAGCTCACACGACCACGCCGTCCGTCCAGGTTATAGTTAGCCAGAGAGACAAACCAATGTGTGTTGTGGAAGCCTTGCATGGCAGATGTGATGGGGAGGCTGCAGGTGTGGACGCTGTGATGACGAGAGGTGAAGGGAAGGCATGGGGGAGTCTGGGGGAGAGATTTGTAATGGCAGCGCGACAGAGGGAGCCTGGCGGGAATTCACGATGAGGGCCATAACGAGGAAAGTTGAGTAGTTACGAGGATCATAATGTCGGAAAAAGTGGTCGTACTGTGCAGTGTTTTAAGTACTTCCCTCATTTGACTGTTGGAAGGTAAATTAGGCACTGGGTAACAGCAGCTCATGAGGTTAATTAATAAATATTTCATAAATGATAGGTAATAAATATGTTTTTTCTCTTCAAGTTTGAAATGTCCAACTGCATATGAATGCACCTCATGTTTCGCACACATCGCCAGACAACAACGCTAACACTCTTGTTAGCAGCTAGCTGCTATCGCCCAAGTGACAAGGCCAACCGAAATGTCGAAAATGACCAGTCAAGCTAGCCGTCATGCCACGAGGCGAGCCAAACTCAAAATTCAAAGCCTAATGAGGTCTCAATTTATCTGGTAAGTTTTTTATTTTGAAGTTAGCCTTTACGTTATCACAATGTTACGTTATACGTTTGCTGCTTCCTTGGCATGACCAAATGCAGATGCTAAATAAACTGTTAGTGGAGGCAGAAAAAATAGAACTGACAACTATTTAGGATACTTTTGTTGAAGGCTTTTCAAAATTATTTCAATGAGGAACCTGTGGATTTATGTGATCATCTGAAGCCATCATTTATACGGATTGACAATCCCAATGGCCCTCACCAAAACTGCAGCGTGACAAAAATGAGTTTGGCACCTGTGCTTTAAAATTAGCATCAGGGATGTGCAATTAATCGAAAGTCAATTATAATTACCATTAGCGCACTCCACAATTACAAAATTGGTATAATCGTAAAAAAACAGCAGCCCTGATTATTGTTATTATTACTATTTTTTTATTATTTGCTCTTGCTATTATTTCTTTCTTTCGTTCACGTTCCGTAAAGCGAAGCAGAATCAACATTTGGATGTATTTGTTTTCTTCCAAGCCCATTTGCTTCATCAGCCCCTCTTTCATTGATTCATTGACTTTTGCAGAAAAAGCCCCCCTTCCCCACATTGCACATTCCTTTCCTTTTCTCATCCCATCCTCCTGTTTCCATCTGCCTCAATTCTTTCCGTCCCCTTCCATCATCATCCTGTAACTGCTGATTTCCTGTGCTCCCCCTCCCCCAAACCCTGACCACCCCATCCGTCATCTGTGTGATGTAACTTCTCCCCACAAAGGGTGATCTTTATAACACCCCCATTAAGGTAAAGCTCATTAGCATACAACATCAATTAGCCTTTAACGAGATCAGCGCTTGCTGCTTTTGTACGATTACAGTACAACAGATAGAGCCCCGCCCCCAATTCAAGTGTTCGTCTCAGTTGCGTTGATGAAGCGGTTACATATTCACTTTGTTGCGAAGCACTGTTTGACAGCCATCGCAGATCTTATCAGAACATGAAACGGGCCCGCTATCGCTTGCTAACGCTTTAGTTGGATTGGCTCAAACGGAGCAAACGTGCCACAGATGCCAAACGCCATTTTTTTATTATTATTACAAACCTCAGTTCAATCCCCCGACCACGATTATAGCAACGATTATTTTTTTAGGACTAAAAAGAATGACACTTTTGAAAAAGATGGTGGCTTGCGTTTATGGCAAGCGGTTTAATAATATGATGTCGTGTTTTGTTATGATGATCCTTTGATTTGCTGACAATGCTGAGCTCCTGCTCTAAAATAATATGTTAGCAATTGGGCGGTGTTTTCCAGTTTCCTCACTTGTCCCATTCGGCGATGGCGTAATTATTTTCATTTGATTTTATTTGCAGTGCTTGACAAGTTTATTTAACCATCTGTCTTTTCTGGTTTGTGTGTGAGCCAATCCAGAACCATGAAATACTATGAAGCAAACTCTGGTCATTTCAGCCAGCTCGCAGCATTTTTGCCTTTTGGGTGTAAATCCTTGTTTATGTGGACGAGCAGAGTTCTACCGCTAAGCTAGCTATGGCTACGCTGAGGCTGGCTAGCTAGCGTTCTTTGTCGCCGTGTGTGATGGAGTGACTCAGAGGCTGGCAGCAACTTATACAAACAATTAAATTTGTATTTACGACCACAAAAAGAAAAAACTATATATATATATATATATATATATATATATATATATATATATATGACGCCAGTCTTTGTTGACTGATCCAAACCAGTAAAGTTGCAGAGTATTAATAACCATCACGATGGCTAATCAAGTGAATTGGTTCCTATATGTACGTCATAGCCCACCGGGTCCTCGTAGTTTGCTTCCTTCTTCAAGCCCCATTGCTTCGATTGATTTTTCTTCTTAGCGAGCCAAGTTAATTAGTCGTAATGGAGCAAACTCACGTGAATGAAAACATGTACAGTAAGAAGCTGCCGCAATGTGTGTGCAAGATCAGCAAAGTTAGCATCAAAGTAGCAGCTGTCGCGTGACGGCAACATTAACGTGGCAAAACAATCTTGAGTGTGATTCCATTTTGGAATGAACTCTCTCTTCTCTGTTTTTCTTTCCACTCAGTGTTGGCCATCATCATTTTCCAGCTCAGCGGCATCTCCAGGCCATCCTCCATGATGGCATCTCAACCTTCATCACTATCACCCATCCCTCTCTCCATCCCAACTAAATTCATAAGTGCGTTTCCTAAGGCCATCTTATTGGTTTGCTCCTCAATTTTCTGTTAAAATATTAATTGCGCTGCAAATTTCTCATCGCGTTTGCTTCTTTATTAGCTTCTCCTCTTTGACATGCCACCGATGAACATTTGTAGCTCGTGGATGACAATATGAAGGAGTGTCACAAAAGTGGATCTCGAAATTAGTTCACATGCCAGGTTTTTGTGACTTGAGGAAATGAGACCAAGATGAATCCTTTCAAATCTCTTTCCGCCATTAATGAAAGAGAGGGAAGTGGAAATAATCATGTGAGATGATATGGAAAGTCTTTTATGTTCAGAATTAACCAATCACATCCAAACTCTTTTCGACCAAGAGTCAGCGCCATCCACATTATTTCTGTTTATTTTTACGTCCCCTCTCAAATCTTACATTAATGTTGAGAAAAGTTTTGGAATGACATCATAGCAGAACATTTCAGAACTGAATTTATTTGGCAGTTCTGCTCATTCTAATCTGTTTTGCTACAATGCACAACACTAATTCCAAATGTATTCATTACGTTCCAAACGTTGTTTATTGTGAATGTAGCATTTTAAGGCGGGTGGGTTTCGAACTGTGAGTCCAAATGGCTCAGACTCAACTGAGTCAGTACGTTGCAAGATTACACTTGCGAAGCGATTTGCTGATTCAAATCTACAGGTGGGACATGTTGTTATGCCAAATCCAGATGGTGATTATCTGATCGTTATGATACCAAAAGAAAGGGGGCTCCCTAGGGTTAGCCCTCCGTTTTTTTCCCAGCCTCGGGCTCATGACGGTACCGGACGAAAAGCTGAGCCAAAACTCGTTCAAACGTTTAAAGAATGACAGGGAGTCATGTCATGAGCAGGTGGAGATGGAGACAGACAGACAGAGAGGAGGAGGAGGAGGAGGATGGTAGGCTGGCAGGGAGACAGAGTGACACACACACACACACACACACGCACACGCACACACACACACACACACGCACACACACACACACACACACACACACCGGCAGAGCAAAGGTGTAGAAACACGCAGGCATGTTTAGCATCTCGCGGCGTTTTGCAGCAGCGTGGGGCAGTCCGTCACTGTGATTGATGCGTCCGGAAACGACAGTGTAAGTGGTGATTAAAAAGAGGAAACGGGGAAGGGTTGGGGGGGGGGGGGGGTCAGGGTGGGGGCATTTATTAAAGTACGTCAGCCCGTGTCAACCGGGGGGCCCCTGGTGTCAAGACTCCCGGGAACCTCGGTGTCGAAAATGAATCCGTGGGCGGGCGGCGTTCCCACGCAGCTTTGCCACCGAAGTGACTGTACCGAATGAACCCGGTGCAAAGTTGCCTTATTTCCTTATAGTTTAAAAATAGCTCTCCAGGCAGAATGGTAAATTTCTGCCAGCGCAGGTGGAGCCCGAGCAGCTTTTACTCTCTTTGAGCGCATGCAACTTGAATGACAACAAATGAAGACTGCTTGATGTTTCTTACATTTGTTTGAGTGAAATTGTTAATAGCAGCAGGTTCCGCTAACACGCCTGCTGGTTGTTGGCATGATGAAGAATGAGCTACAATGCGCTTTCAATGCAGGTAGTCTGACTCGTGAGTTGCTTCCAGTTCTGTTATTCTTTGGTTTTTGCCCAAATGAAAAGCTTATTTGGTCTTTTCAAAGGTGAAACAATGCAAGGTTGGAATGTTTCGTATTGACAAGTGGCGGTTGATTCTTTTTTTGTTTTATTGATTCTTTGTTTGTTTTTACAGCTTCAAAGTGTTGGCTAACTTTAAATAATTTTACTTTTTTTTTAATTAGGGAGTTACTTTCAGTCCTGCTGCAGATAAGCAGAGTTAATCCGATTTTTACTTGCTGAACTGAGGTCATGCAGCGTACGCCGAGGTCCTGCATGACATCACCAGTGACATAACGCCAGTCCAAGTGTTCCTGCCAAACACAATTCAAGAGGTTCCACTGTGTTGACCGTCTCAAATGCTTTTGAGAATTGAGACACAGGTCAGTGCATACGATTTGCATTGAACGGTGACGGCAAGTAACTGGAAGATGAATTGCCGCCACTGGATGCTCAGTGTGACAAAGATTAAATCAGCAAATCACATTTTGTCTTTTTTTTTTTTTTACATCCCTGCTTTAAGATTCACAAAAGTGGAAAACGTGAGGATATGTTTGTGCAAGCAGCCTTGAATTAAAGACAATATAAAATGTTTACGGTTTCCCCACTGCAGATAGCGATTAGTCGGTCCCCACGGCAGTTTATTAGCATAACGCTAACAGTTTATTAGCATAGCGCTATCAGTTTCAGTTATTCCCCTCACTAACCTCTCGCCAGCTCACACGAGTCCCCACAAAACACAATCAACACTTTGGCTGCGCACCTCTGCTGTCTCATTTTTTTTTCCAGCAGATGCATTAAGCTTTATGGGACAAGCTGAGGAAAGTGTTTCTAACACCTTTAGCTCACGTGCGGGCGGCGCTATAATGTCGCTCCAACTCGACATTGCTATGCAGCTACAGATTTGATGCTGACTTGCCATTTAGCTCCAGAATTTGGTTGGATTTTGCTTGTGCGCTTGACACGGATTGGTTGCACCTGCACGTGAGCTTGCACAAAATCCCAATAGTCATCACTTCAGTTTTTTTGCACCTCTTATGTATCCCCACCATCAGATTATAAGTCATTACTATGCATAGCCAGTTTGCGTAGCCCGTTTTTTTCCCTTTTTTTTTTCGTTAAAACACGTTTCGCCTTACAGGTCTTGCGGTGTCGGCTACTTTTCATCGTGCTCTTTTAATTAGGGACTGATTTAGATGTAGTGAGGTGATCCCGGTGTCTGGTCAATCAATGAGAGAATTAATGGAAGCGGTGGCGCAAGCAGAGTGGAGCAACAATGTGGCTCGTATTAGGGACTGGCAAAATAATCCATTTATTGTTATTGTGAAAAAATGGTGTAGTCAGTGGCGTGAAGTGATTCTGATTCAGTGTCCACCAAACACCATGTGACAAACAAAAGTGCAGTTTTTTTTTTTTTTTTTTTTTTTTTTTAACAAACCACCCCAATCTTTCAAAAAATGCTGATAAAGAATCATTATTTGTTTCTTAGATGGGTACAAATCTGGAAAAGAAATTCTGAAAAAATCTGAAAATACCCAGATAACCCATTTGGTGGGCAGTGCCCCCACGAGCACCCCTTTTGCTCCGCCAATATGCCATGCGGCATTATGTCACTTTACAATGGCAAGTCTGAAAGTAAAAGTAAAAACATTTTAGGTCACATACATTTGTGTAAATGGATCGACGTAATGGTTCAGTGCGAAAGCAATTTGTCAGACACGATGCCATTTCTGCCGATTAAATCGCTTAGTCAGCTTAATGATTGCACCACTCACAGCTCTCACAACCTTTGAGAAAGAGTTTAGTTGTTTTGGTTTGCCTTTTGTGAGCTATTGAAAGATTTTTGCTTGCCACAGATCACAATGTTTTGCAACATACTGCAACTCGCTATTTACTAGTGCGGCAATTCTGAATGAATGAAACCCTCCCGTGTGTTCTGTCAGGAGAAATCCTGACACGACATCCCCACACAGCCGCCTCTCCATCTGACCTTTCTTATTTTTATGTCTGAACACTCATGAGAGTAGTAAACCATTTGTAGATGTGTTTTCTCATCTGACGCGCGAATAAAAAGGGAGTCCATAAGTTAGTTTAGGCCAAGTCCAAAAAATGAACACTCGAATTCAAAGTCCGAAATGACTCAAAGCTCAAAATCAGTTTCCATTGACCGCATGGAAATGGAAGGGACTTGAAATGTCAAAATAAAATGACGTCAAGCAGGCACACGGGAGTGGAATGTCAAGGTGATTGTTCCCGTTTGTACTGGAAAAAGGTTATTAAACACCAAAAGGACAAACCAAATCCACCTGCTGGAGTTTTTGTTTTTTCACGTCAGTCTCTCTTTAGTCAAACTCAAGGCCCAGGGGCCAGATACGGCCCGCCACATCATTTTATGTGGCCCGCGAAGACAAATTGGGCATCAAATTCGTGTGTTATTACTAGAATTGCAAATTGTCTTCACTTTTAATAACATCTTTTTTTTTTTTAAAATATTTGACCAGTCTTTACTCGTCTGATTTGAAAACGAGTTATTTGTCAGTTTGTAATTTTTACTGTATATAATATGAGGTGCTCATACATTTATTTGGGTTGACAGTCATAATGGGCCTCCGAAAGAAGCTATGACTACAATGCGGCCCGCGAAAAAAATGAGTTTGACTCCCCTGCTTTAGAAGGTGAAAGAAAGAAAAAAATCCCACCTTTCAGGGGATAATAGCAATGAGCCCTCCTGTCTGAATATTTGAGTGCCTTTGAATGGGCGCGTGTATAATTACAATAGATTGTATTTTGTCTACTAGCCACAGTTGAGTTTTAAATCAGCCACCCGCTCAACTCTAACTGCTCCATATAAGAAAAAAAAAATCACACATTCATGAAAGCATCAAGTGCTGATGGAGTTATCAGCCCATGGCAAGTTCCCCCTCCCTCATGAATATTTGTATCTGCAAGCACCTGGCAGCAAAGAGCCTTGATAGACAACTTGTGAAATTTGATAACGTCTTTATGGAGGGAAAGGAAGATAACAGAAGCTAACAGGCAGCGTTTTACGGGCGTGGTATATATGCTAGACGCTATCAATTTGGATTTGGACTCTACCTTTACTCTACTCTTCACAAGCAATACTTGTTGGCGATGTTATCGAATTTGACTCAGTGTGAAAACTGCCACCTGCCGGCACAGTTGTTTTTTTTCCCCCCTCAACCAGCTAGCCGATCCTAGATGCTAAGCTAACTTGCGCCGCTCCAACCATATCGTTTTGCAGTTATTCAGTCAGCGTACACGACTGAAAACCGTAAGGGAACAAGTTTGCTGGCACAAATGTCATATTTGCTTTTGTTACTTTGCCAAGGGTCTGTTGAACACGTTCAGAAAGATGATGCGTAACATTTTTCCTTGTCAAGTGGCTTGAATTCATACCGTGATCTGAATCAGAGGCCATCTCAGCCAGCCTTATTGTATGCATGCTGCTGCTCTGATCACTCCCTGGCAGATCTTTCACATGACGTGGATCAAAGAGGGAAGAAAGGGGGCGGGGGTGGGGGGGGGGAGTGTAAGTGAAGACATGGAGAGCAAAGAACACGGCTAGTGGAGCTCAACATGCTGCAGAGGGATGGAAGGGGAAGCGTGAAGTGGGGAGTTGCACACCAGTGTGTGCGCGCGTGTGTGGATCCCCTCGTGTCAATGCGAGCGTGTGTGCAGGACATAGAGCGAGTGGATCTATTGCGACACAGAAGACACTCCAGTTGCTGCAATTGAAGTATGTGCCAATTAACACGAGGCGCATTGAGCTCCAGCTGCACTCTTCTCTTCTTTCCTAAGGTCACCAACAATTCCATCTCTCCCTCGCATATCTCGTGTAGTCGTCGTTTTGAGCGCCAAAGCTGTGGAGAAAGAAATTACTGTCAAGTTGAAGAAAAGACCAAAGGGAGAACATTGTGAGGCTTTACCTCAAACAATAAAACGAGAATCAATTTGTCATTGTCGTGCGACTCGTTCAAACGATTCAACAGGTTTGTGCGATGCCACAAAATTGTTTTGAACGACGCCTCTCGCCCGTTGAGACCACGTTGCAACATCTAATTAAAATAACGCTAAACCGGAAGGTTACGTTAACCGCCATTTGCTAAGAGGATGTTTGTTATCCTGTTTATGTTTCATAATAGGGAGGCGGAGGTGAAATGTGAACATTTGCATTGCAATAAAAGATTCATTGGAGGCATCGCTCAATGAGTAAATGCAGTTTGGAGACCGGTAACAGAACCCGTTAAACCTGTAAGTCTTAATAACAGTCAACATATGTTTACATTATATGGAAAAAAAATGTTCTTGGTAAAAAAAAACATTCAGTTGATTTTTTTTGTGGTGGAAGTTGGGCCCCTTCTCCTAAATGTACTGCTGGTGATACATATTTTATAATTTTTTTGTTCGATTCCCTATTAAACATCCCACGAGAACCCGTTGCCAGAAGACATGGACTGTGCTGTCTTCACACTTCCAACAAGGCCGACGTGGGCGCACATCGGCGTCCCCCGAGAATGAAATACCGCGACGAGCCCCAACACTTAACGACCCGCGGCTTGCTACAGTCGCCAATATATCTCCTTCAAATTATACGACGTACCATATTTCTGCTGCTGTTCTTCCCGCCGTTGCTGCTACATCCTCCAGCGTACTAAAAAAAAAAAAAAAAAAAAAACTACAAATGTCTGGTGGTTTTTTTTCCTTCGTTATCACATTTCCCCTATTCTCGCATCTCCGCACACCTCTATTTTTTTCTTACTCGCCTCACTCGAGGCGCCTCACTCCAGACACACACGCGCACACACACACACACACACGCACACACACACACACACGCACACACAGTCCTGTCACTCAAAATATGAGTTGTGTATTTATTTAGGCGGAACACGTAGACGCCGCCCTCGGTAATCAATCGCCTTTTTTCATGCGTCTCACCTCACATTTGGTCCCATTGCCATGCTTCATTTTTTTTTGTTCTCTCCTCTCCTCAAGCGCATCCTTGCTCCAATACGGGGTCAGATGAGCCATATTTTACCCATTTTCTCATTTTGCGCTTCCCACCTGAAAGACCGACGAGGGTCAAGGAACCATCAGAGCGCAGCGAGGAGAAAGGGTCGGAGTCAGATGAAGATGGAGGGAGAATCGTAGAGAGGACGAAGGCCCTGAAAATGGAGGCAGGCTGAGGGAGGGAGACTGGCTTTTAGGGGGACGGCGGGAATTGGGAAAGTGGGAAGAAAATGGAGGCAGGGCAGTTGGCGTGGCGAGAAAATTGAAAAGGATGCGATGCGTTTTTGAACCCCGTTATCTCCCGGGTGGTGATTAGCGCGCCGCTACCGTTTAGCGGCTCTGCGGGCAGTCGGTGGCCACGCATTCGTCTTGTGTGCACATCCCAATGTGCACGCTTGCAGCTGTGAGGGTGCCTCTGCTGATCTTAATTGTTGTTATCATTCATGCAGCACAATAACCACCTCCGCCTCCATCCTTGCCTCCGCCTGCCATTAGCGCGCTCGTCCTGCTTCCCTCGAAAGGCCCGATACTATTTTCCCTCCTCATATTGTTCCTTCGCAGCCTGCTACCGAAATAGCAACAATTTCAGCGTTTTGCCTTTCTTCGCCTTTCCTTCCCCTATACGCGGTCCGTATTCCTTGTCACGTTTGCTTCGGTGGCACGTTATGAATTTGGTAGCTTGACTTTCAGTAGTAGAAATAAATCAGTTGTGGACAACTATGCCGTGTGCATAATCTGGAGCAGTTCAGAATTTACGGTGACTGAGCCGAATCGAATCGTAATCCCACCGAATCGAATCGTTCCACTCGACAATTGAATCGTCCTTGAATCGTATCGAGATAAACGTTTGGAATCATCTTATTGGAGTGACGCTGCAGCCGTTTTGTTGGTTTAAAATGTTTTCAAAGTCTTCTGTTAGTGTTTGAACGTTGTTGTGAGTGTTCCTGTAGTAATAGGAGTAAACTACTTTGATTTTTCCTCATTCCTTCTGAATGTCGTTAGCTGTTGTGTTTGTAAATGCTTTTAGGTGTCATGTCTTTGCTTGAGTTGCGTTGGATATGAAAAGTAGTCTTGAAATGCAGCTGCCTTTCTTTATTAATTTAAGAATCTAAATGAGTACAATTTCATAGAACAAATACTAGAATGCAGATTGTGAATGTAGGTCGCTGCTGTTACGAATGTTTTGGAAAACTGGTCCTGACCGCTCACTGCTGCTTTGCTGGCATTTTGGTCAATCTCACCTGTGGGCAATCTCTGATCACTTCCCCTCTCCTCTTGTCTGTTTTTCTCCCGCCAACCTTCTTCTCGTCTAATTCTTTTACTCTATTGATCTTGTTTAATGTCCTCTCTGGTGGATATTGGAGGAAAAAGCATTTTGGACTAACTTAATCTCTCTTGTTTCTTCTTCTCCGCCGCCGACTCTCTCTTTCAGGCACCCTCTCTTTGTGCCGTACGTGTCTGCCTCCCCCCTCGGCGGGTTGCCATGGTGGCCATACCGACTCTCTCTCTCCTCCTGGTGCTGGCGGAGTGGAGAGGCCCGGCGGACGCCTCCCCGCATCTGCTGCTGCGGCCCAGCCCGCGGGAGCGCGAGGCGGGGGCAATGATGAACTTCAACATCGCCGTCATCCACGCTGGCGCCACCGTGCAAGCCGAGGCGGCCCTGGCCGGGCTGGCGGGACGGGCGCTGTACCCCGGCTTTGGCCGGGTGTACGGCTCCCTGGGGGAGAGCGTGGTCACCCAGTGGGGCTCCGCCAACGTCATCTGGCTACAGGTTGGAGAACGTCGCTCCGCTCATTCGGGATGACAATGAGCGGTCGTTGTTGGCGACCATTCATTAACCCAGATGAATGGGAGCGCGGCGCCGCACCGCTTTTCAGAACAAGCCGCTCGGCTCTTTGACAAAAATCCCGTATTGTTCACCTCATGCATATTACACGCGCCCTCCATATCTGTAACACAAAGTCAAGACGCACCGATGTCGTCCGCTAACGCTTTTTGTCTGTGTTCGCCCATCACTTCCTCCCCTTCATCCTCAAGGTGAACGACAGCAGCCCTAAGACGGTGCTGTCCCAGCTGTGTGAGCTGCTGGCTGCGCGGCCCCTACAGGGTCTGGTCTATGAAGAGGAGAGGCCCCCGCGCACGGCCTGGGGTCCGCTGGCCCCCATGCTGGAGTTTGTGTCGGCGCAAACGGGACTGCCCATAGTGGCTGTAGGAGGGGGAGCGGGGCTGGGGAGGATGCCACAGGTAGGAGGAGGGGGGGTGGGGATTGGGTTTGGGCTATGTGTGGGGGAGGGAGGAGGGGGGGGGGTCGCTCGCAGTGCAGGCAAGTATAAACCGTGTCTGTTGTCAATTGAGGCGCCGTGGCTTGACAATCCAAATAACAACAGAAGGGGACAGCGGCTTACGTAACCACGGCTACCGGGTATGTCACAATATTGCGTATGCGCTCGCTCGCTGAAGACGACAAAGCGTTTTGGGGCGTGCGCTCGAAGCTGAAGGTCAGCCTCACTGCAACTCGCCAGCGTTTGGTCTGTAAATGGCACCAACTGGGCCGTCTGCGATGTTCCGGGTGGGAGGAAGGCATCGAGCGGACGTGACTGGATGTGTGCGCTGAAAATCTTCGCGCTGATGGGTCATTTGCTTCTCACCAATCACAAGTAACAAAGAGTGAGAGAAAGGCCGATGGCAAGTCGTTTGAGCACGTCTTCGATATTCTGGTCTTTGTCTTCTTCACTGGATTGGACAGAGTGACATCGTAAAGTTGCTCTTGGTGCCGTCACTCTGAAGTGAACGACGTGCGCCCGCTCCAGATTGGGAGCCAGCTGGTTGTTTTTCGCTTGTCTTTTTTTCTGGTTTAAAGTCGCATGTGATCGGTCAAGATGTATTGTGGCATCTGTGTTTCGGTGCCAAGCAGAAGGGAGAAGGAAGTAGGAGGTTTAAGACGAGCAGCACACAAACTGAAACGAGGGAAAAACAAAAACATCGAGAGCTGTGCTGTGTCAAATAATGATAATCGAAGATAATCGGCATTCAGACATATACTTCAGGGAGAGGGGGCAAGATAGAAAAAATTTATTAAACATGCTAGTGTGTCCAATGTACAGTGGTAAGAAAAAAAAAGTCATTTTAGGCGTTTTTTAGTTTTTTAAATAACTTGACGACTAATCTGTAATCTGTATTTTTGTCAGCTGCCTCAAAAGGTCCATATCAGCAAAGCCCTAGTCGTTTGTTTATATTTTACAGTGTCTTTTTAGTAGCAGTGTATATAAAAGATTAAACCAATATAATTTGGTCATGAATTAAATGACGCTACCCAAAAATCGAGAGCCAAAATTCCTATCGATGTCGTTCATGAGCCTTAAGCCGGTTATCAAGGACATCTCGTAAATGCTCAAACGACTTTCCTTTGTGGCCTGCATGTGCGCTTTGCCAGTGAATTAAATTGCAGCACTTTTGATGAACTTCCTTGAAAGCTGCACTGTAGACTACGCCCCCCCCCTCCTTGCCGCCAGCATACTTTTTTTAGAAACACTCCCATCTGGACTTCACGGGCATGTGCACGACAATCCAAGATGTTTTAGCCTTGCAGCTGCACCGGCTCCATTAAAACTTCAAGCTTTGCGACGCCTCGGCGTTGTGCATAAATAAACCCCTTCAGTCTCGAGACGAAACGCTTTCAAGTGATATCCCGGCGCATCGCGGCCGTGTTTTAGCCACAGTTTTACACCAGGCGAGGACTTTTTGCTTACTTTTGAAAGTTTTTTTTTTTTTAACCAAGTCTGCTGCTGTCTTCCTTCAAATCAGGAATCGGGTTCCATCTTTCTCCAGTTCAGCTCCTCCACGGCCCTCCAACTGGAGGTCATATTTGAGGTGTTGGAGGAATACGACTGGACCGCCTTCTCCGTGGTGTCCACACGTCATCACGGTTACCAGGAGTTCCTGTCAGTGGTGGAGGGTCTGACGGACGGCTCGTTCATCGGCTGGGAGAAGAAGAGCGTGGTCGTCCTGAACGTGACAGACGACCCCGGCGGGGCGCGCACGCGCAGGCTGCTGAAGGAGAACGAGGCGCAGGTGAGACAGGGGGGAGCGAGGGGGGGAAATGGGGGAGGAAAGGGGAGGAAGTGCAGCGACTGTCACTGAAAGGGGGGGGGGCCCCTCGGTGGCAGGCGGCCTCCCGGCTTTTTCCTTCCTTCTTGGTCTCTCCCTCGGTCCCTTAGCGTGGCGCTCTCTCTCTCTCTCTCCCCCCTCTCTCCTCTATCCCTCTGTTCTGCTCTCCCCTCATCATCCGACACATTCACAGTTCAACGGCGCAACAAAAGCCATAAGTCGCTCTGACGGATTTCTCGACGCTTTGCGGCACGAGGCGCTCTATCAAAAATTATAGTGTACACACTGCTCAAGATTTAACACGCTGGTTGTTGCCTTGTTCCCGGTTAGAAGCTACGTGATTGGCGAGAAGGGGGTTGGGAGTTGAAATTCAAACAATAATAGAGTTGGAATGGGATGTTTGAAAAGTAATGCAAAATTCAGTCGGAAAAACTTCAAGACAGTAATTGTAATCCTTGCCCTAAGAGATACAAGATTGTGATTTGAGATTGGGATGCCCGTACATAAAACCACAGAGGGATTTTCTTTTTCATCTGCATATCGCACAAGTTACTTAATTCCCTGATCTTTATCAATTTTTCTTATTATTATGCAGAAAGTTGGAGGTGTACTGTTTGACATTTGCCACACTTTTGATAATACTGGGATCTTCAAAGTTTGTCTTTCTCCTAAAAGTAGAATGTGTGATAAAATGAGGGCCTGATTGATAAAGATGCCAAAAAATATATCTTTAATCTATTTGAATCTATTTAATCTATTTTAATCCAATCTATTTTAATCTTATTTAATCTATAATCATTTTATCTATTTTAATATAATTTAATCTAATCTAATCAATTTTAATCTATTTTAGTCTATTTTAATCTATTTTAATATAATCTGTTTTTATTTTATTTGATCTATAATCATTTTAATCTATTTTACTATAATCTAAAACATTTTAATCTAATCTAATCTAATCTAATCCATGGTAATGGCTGGACATAGTTGGAACCCTGGCCAAGTACTAGAAATAGCGCATGTGCCATGCTACTCTTCTGGAATGCATACGTTGATGAAATTGAGCATCATGCATGTGAATGAAGGACCTTCTTTAGTTTATTTATTTATTTATTTATTTACTTATTTCAGTGTCGCCTGCCCACCGCAACGTGCACGTTGATGGAAAACAGCCCAATTCTAAACGTAATTTCGTGTTTAATGCTTCGTTTGATTTCCTAATCAATTCTCCGGAGATCATGTGGAGCTTAAACAGATGCGACATCATTCGACTTTTCAAAATATTTATACAGTCGAGATGATGGGCTCTTTGCTGAAAAGTGCGGTGAAAAGTAATATTGGCAACACCATCTGGCTCAACTAACCTTGACCGGACAGACTCGCACTTTTTGTCTCGCACCTCGTACAGCCGTCCAGACCGCCTTGTTCTTCTCTGAGCTCCCATTTCTCAACTTGGGCCTCCATTCATCCTTCTTAAACTCCCTCTTTGACCTCACGCTACTCCTACTTGAAATTACACCTGCACCTCTTCTCCCTCCCCGTGTGCAGGAAACAAGATTGCTTGCCCCTCTCCCACAGCCATTCTTTATTACTCCGGCCTGGTCCGCCGTCCCTCTGTGTCAGGGTCTCAATGTCATGGCTAATGTCCCGGCATGTGTATGTTTGTGAAGGGCACGTGTTGGGTATTTCCAAGGCCGCACTTTGCTCGTATCGGCGTTAGTATAACACGCCGCCTGCGGCTCGCTGCCGACTTGCATCTTTTCTTTGCGATGTCCTCCAGCTAACAACCGCTTGTGATCGTTTAGTGATGGCGTGTGAGTTTGCGTTACACGCTGGCCCCTCACCGCCGCCGCCGCTTCCCGCCGCATGCTTTTTATGCTAATGTCCATGCCCCGGTCTCGGGATCAATTTTTACTTGAATGGCTCATGATTTATCTTTTGTTCCATTCCTCTCGCAGCTTCCGCCTCGTCGGTTTTTCCCTGGCGCCTCCATTTTCCGTGTGTGTGTGTTTAGAACACAGCTTGTGCCCCTTCCCCTCCTCGTTCGGTCTCCCTTTCTGTATTTGAGCGTCGATTCCGCCGTCACTCTCATCCCCTGTTTAATTCGCCGGAGGTTTATTGGCATGCAGGCATGATTGTTTTGCCAAGCAAGCCATTACAGTTGATAATTCAATGAAGGCGCCGTTCTCAAAATGTGCTTTCAGTCTCTCTCTCTCTCTCCCCTTCGAACCCTTTACAGATCCCCTTTGGTCAATTTCCACCCTCCTACTGTCCAGCCCTCGAGCTCCTGTGCTCTTGCTGATTATTTTTTTTCCACCGCTCTTGTCTTCTCATTAATGGCATTCTCAACATCATCTCACTGTTTCTCTCTTCAGGCTGCAATTTGACCAAAGCGTGTCATTTTTTCTTTTCTTTCCCACAATCCTTCTCCCCGTTTTCATTGTCACAGGAATGAATCTCAGATGAGTCGATTCCATTCATTCATTTGCTTTCTGAGTCGTTTATTTTTCGGACTGCAAGGCTCACCTGGCGCGAGGTGGATTTTTGAGAAGTGCGTCCTATAGTCGGAAAAATACGACAATGCACCTGCTTGAGTCTTATCGCATCACTTTACCGCTGTCTCTCTTCCTGTTCTCACCTTTGTTATCTCTCAATATGGCCTTGCCTATCTAAGCTCCTCCTCCCCTCCCGTTCAGGTGCACCTCTGCTCCAGCTCTATCTTTCTCCCTTACCTCTCCAACCCTGTCTCTCTCCATGTCTCCCCTGTCCCCTCCTTATCTCACTAGCTGGTATGTGTGTGTATGTGTGTGTGTGTCCGCCCTCCTCACCGCTCCCTCCCCCCGCTTTCCGGCCATCCCGCAGGTCCGCCTGCTGTACTGCTCCCAGGAGGAGGCCGAGTTGGTCTTTCGAGCGGCCTGGGCGGCGGGTCAGGCCGGCGCCTCGCACATGTGGTTTGCTGTGGGCCCGGCGCTCTCAGGTTTAGGCATGGAGAGCCTGCCCAGGGCTCTCTTTGCCGTGCGGCCGCAGGGATGGAAGGACGAACCCCGCCGGAGGATCGCCCGAGGCGTGTCGGTGCTGACGCACGGCGCCGTGGCCATGCGCAAGGATTACGGGACCACGGGCGGGCCCAATTTTGTCACCAATTGCGCAACGGATGCCAATCAGACCCAGAGAATGCGGGGCAGGATGAGGTGAGAGAATTTCAGAGCCGCCTCGCATCAGTTCAAAACAGCAAAAATTAGCCGGGCATCTGTAGCAAGCAGACCACGTCTCATGTTTATTAATGACCCTCGTTAATATATTCCTCATCGCCTGTGCAAATAGACAGCGGCGCACTCTAACAGGTAGTCCAAGTGGCCACGCTTCTCATCTCCGTTCATTTTTAATGCCAATCATTGCAGCTCCTTATAGAAAGCGCAAACATCACATTGTATGGCTGGATGAGGCAGCAAAATGAGCCAAGATGTCATTTAGTACCTTATTTGCCGTGACATTTGTAAATGAATTGCAGCACAAGTGTGGCAATTAAATGGGAACGATTCATAGACTGCTCTCATTTGCTTATGAACTACGTCCAGTCACACACGATGCTAGCGTTGTCGTTTTTTTATTCGCACCGCTGCCGTTCGCAACTACGCACCGCCGCTCTTAACGCTAACAGACAATTAAAACGTCCGTCTGGCGGGATTATCTGACAAAAGAACTTATTAGTCGCTTCACGGTCCAAATCCTGCGTGTTATTATTTGAGCGTAGATGTCATGTCATGTTTGCTTTTAGAATCTTACCATTTCTTCCTGTGTCCCGCTTGTTCGTCCGCACAGGTACTTCAGCAACATCACTCTGGGTGGCCGAGATTACTCCTTCGACGCTGACGGATATCTGGCCAACCCCTTCCTGGATGTCATTTCCTGGACACCTGGGACTGGATGGGAAGATGTAAGGACATGACATCAGTTTTTTTTTATATTAGTTTGAGACGCATCAATGCATGCACTTGAATCACCGGTGGCCGGAATACATTGCACTGGCACGAGAGGAACGCGCTAACTTGAGAGCTCACATTCCACCGAGGCTCCCCTTGGCCGGCAGATGGGCGGCGAGCTTATCCGCGGCGTCACCTCCTCGCTTAGGAATTTGAATTACTAGACAGAACTGATTTGTAAACTGTGGCTAATACAGGGAAGATTTATTTTTTTGGTGTGTGAACTAGCTAGCTAGCTTGCTAGCTAACTGCACTCTTTAGTAGCAATCAGCAATCGCAAACATTTCCGTCTGTCCTCACTGTTATCAGTCTTTCCCGTACTTCATCGACTATTTACAAATATGTGTGATGGCTTTCAAAACAAATATCTGTATTCACTTGACGGGGTCTTTAAGTCAGAAAGAAAGAGAGAGAGCAGCAGCAGCAGCAGCAGCTTTAATTGCAGTGAATTTGGCATCGGTGCGTTATTGTGGCGTTGCCCTTGATGAGTAGCTGCGAGGGCATGAAAGCAGGCTGAGGAGAATTTGTGCTGATGTTCTTGTGTGTTTATTTCCTCTCATGCGGGATGAACAAATCTGTGCACGCAGCGTTGGCATGTGGAGACATAAACCTGACAGTGAGAATCGTAAAGGTCGCAGGGGTTTACGTTCACGTAAAGTTCAATAGTCCTCTGAGTGCTCGAGGCGCTGGAGAGACGTCGGCTGCATCTTTGGACTTTGTTTTCTCCGAAGGTGCGCTCAGGCTGTCAGAAAAGTTGACTTTTTGATCAGTTGGTACAACGAAACCTGAAACGGTAAGGCCCAATTTGTGGCAGGTCGACCTCATTTTGTTCGACTTTAATTTGGAAATTGATTTAGTCCATTCCAAGGTTAAACTGACACCATAAAACCTTGATTAAGTGAGCAGGCAATTTGAGAGAAACATTTTAATCTTCTTAACAGCCACACAGGCATAAAAAATAACCGCTGTAATATTAGTATGGTAAAGCCCTCTTTAAATTGTTAATTTGTTATCCTTGATGAAACATGAGAACGGAGGAAATCATAAAAGTTGCACACGTGACTAAAAAAAACGTACTGTAAAAGATATTTCAGCTGCCCGCGATAACATGAATATCAATTTGCTGCAGCCAGCACTCTTTGATTTTTCTCTGAGTGACATGCGTTCACTCGCAGCCGACGACGAGGCGCTCTAAAACTGCCACGGCGGCGAACCATCTGAAAGGGAAGATGCACGTTTGGCAGAGCTAGCTAGCAAACAACACATTGCAGATAACCGCTGAAGGCGCTGGAGCGGTTTCAAAGTGGGGGAGATGTTTTACTTACGCCCTAAAAATAATCAGGACCTTTTATGCACGACTGACCTTTGGACTATTGCCGTTTGAAGGCTTCACACATTTGACACATTACGCTTGACTAAAAAAATTAATAAAATTGCTCATTCACAAGTCTGAAACATAAGTAGCATTAGCTCCGGCCCAAAATAATTAAACGGCTGTCCTGAGGTGCTGACAAATCGTTTGCGCTCCAAATGTTGTCGTGTTCATCCTGTTGGTGGCGTGAGAATGATGACGGTCATCAGTAAGCCTCACATTGCGGCGCTCCGCTTATGCGAGAGTCGTATTCCGGTGCGCAATGCACCTTTCCTTAAATCGATAAGATACAAATTGCGGCGCTGGAGTCATAAATATGACTGAGACGTATCTTTTCTCAAGGTTCATTTTGAAAGAAATGAAAGAATCAGTAGGCCCGCTGATTGTTCTCATTTGTTGGCTGTGTCTTCCATTTCAAATGAAATTTAAATCGCCCTGCGTCTTCCCCGACGTTCTACATGGCTGCCGTTTCTTTTACAAAAGCCGCGTCATGTTTCCGCTTCCAGTGTGAAGGCCATTTTTTATTTTTTTTTGTCAACTCCCGTGTACAAAATCCAAAATGTCGTCACTAAAACGAGACGAGCCAAAAACTATCCAGTACAGTTTCCGCTCACAAATAATCACATTGGAGGCTGCTCCCAACAGGCCCCCCCAGAGTCCGGTCACCGCATGCGGTCACCTGCTGACATCCCTGAAATCCCTTTCAATTAGATGCTCCTCCGCAAGTCCTTCGACTCAAACCAAGGGTACCATACCCGCCCACGCATGCACGAAGCCTCGGCACACACACACGCGTGTGCACGCAATCTGTATGCGCGCTCCCTCCCACTGCGCACAAACACGCGGAAAAAAAAGCGGATAAGACCCCCGTATCTGCCGACTATGCACATCCACACTGCTGAATATTTAATGGCGGCTTTACAATGACTGCACCATTACCTACAAGCCCAGGAGTGTCCTGGCTCGGCCTACGAAGGTTATCGTGCGTTGGCGAGGCTTCGTCAAGCTATGGAAAAAGCGCACAGATGCTCCGTGACTTTTACGCAACGTTAATGACCATTTACGCTCAGCACATCAAAGAGACAGAAGGTCTAGTACATCACAGCAACAAAATAGCAAACTTGTGCTGGTTTTCAAGAAGGGTATTTAGACTTTAAGTCATTTTACAATGATACACATGGGTTATTTCATTATTTATGATTCACCCCCACCAAAAAAGAACATATCCCTCGTTTATCGCGGATAATTGGTTCCAAAAACCACCCGCAATAAGTGAAATCCACGAAGTACGGTCACCAACAAGGAGTACTGGGCAGGCTAACGAGTTAGCAGAAAGATTCTAATTCGCGATCGTGCTAACACGCGAAAACGGACTTCTAAAGGAGTGTAAACGAACATTTGGAGCAATACTACACTGTCCTAAAGGTTAGACACATGTTTCCTCAATTTACAAGTTTTATTTTGACTTTTAAATGTTTTTTTTTAATTTTGAGAAAAAATCCGCGATGTAGTGAAGCCGCGATAAACGAAATGGGAAGTAGCGAGGGAGCACTGTATATGCAACACAATTGTCCGAATTCGTAGCTAATAACTCGCACACACTGGTATTCTCTTTCCGACCATATTTCCCCCAATAACAGTCTCGAGCGCATACATTTCCGTGCAGGCTGCGACTCGATTCAACGCCTGTTGCGAGACTGGACGAGGCGGCGAGCTGTCAATGTAGCGGGCTCCTCTTCCTCTCGCTGTCAATGTTTGACTTCGACAATCTGCGCAAATCTGCCAGGCTGTGCTCAACCCACTCAAGCAGCCACTGCAAACTCCGTCGCCGCAATATTCATGTATTCTTGTGTATGCGTCCCTCAGCCTACTGTACATAAGCAAAATTTTGAGGGGGATGTCGGTGGATGTCGCCTTAGTCACGCTTGTCGCAACGCGTAAAGGTGACTTTTATCATCAGGTGAATGCGCCCCGATTGTTAAGACTGGATGCGCTTGTGCAACGCGTTATGCGAGACAATAAATAAAAGGCAAAGAAGAATGCAGATTTCACACGTCTTCAAACCAACAGAGCAAAAGGAAAACAAGGGCATCTCAAAGCATCGATGAATCTTAAAGCCAGCTCTGTGGCGAATATGCATTGAGAGCAGACCGCCGCCCGCAGGCATAAAAATGCATCCATCAAACCGAGGCAAATTGACAAGGATGGAGATTTTTTTGCTGCCGCTGAGCCACGCTCATTTCTTTTGCGCAGCGGTCGAGCGGAACCGAACAGTGCAGATTCTTCAGCTGATTACGGCTGGCAATCAGCCCGAGCCAACACTCAAATACAGTCCGACTTAAGGCCAAAGTTATTCAAGAGCCGTTTAGCATCTCACTCGCGTCACGTTTGAAAAAAAAAAAAAAAAAAAAGATTCGAATTCTTTGAGCAAAACTGAACATTTTACATCACGCAGATACTCCCGCTGGAAGCACAAACCCAAATTAGAGCCTGCGTGGAACTCGACTGATTTGACTGGATGATTTTTTTGCTAGTTCTTCACATTTATTGGGTTTTACACTGCTCAAAAGTATCGGGCTTGGTGTTTAGTGAGTGAATTAATGTCATTCAAATGTAATTTAGTGTGATATGTAAAATGTAGTGATTCTCAAAGTGGTGTTTGAGTACCGCTAGTGTTACAAGGGCTCCCTCTAGTGGTACGTGAATGAATTGCTGCTGAAGTACAGTTTGGTTGTATTTAACTTAACTTTAAGAATACAGTTGTATTTAATCTTAAAAAAAACAGTTTATGTTTAATTAATCTTTGTTGTGCAATACTTGAAGTATATTTTTACTTCACTTCCAATATTTAAACATTGTGAAGCTGTATGAAATTACTATTAAATTTTCATCACATCGATATCGCTAAAAAACACAAAATTCCCGAATCTTGATTTAAATGTTTCGAATGCGTAGTGAGGCCAACATGCCATTGTGCCCAAGAACAAAGCAAGACATGAGTCAGAGCGTGGAACGGCGGGTGCTTGCTAATGGCTCATACAGGCTTAACGCATGTTGTCCCCTGTAGCTCCTTTGCTCCAACTATGATTGAAGTGTTAGATTTTAATTGCGGCAGATCCATTTTTAATGATGCATGGGCTCGGGGCTTACACACTTTATCCAATTTTCACATTTGCGCAGAGCAATATGTTGCTGGTATGATAGTCAACTTGGTCCCAAAAAACCCCAAAAAAAACGAGTAGTCCAAAACGAAAGTTGTTTACTTGAGCATACATCAGCGAGCGTGTCCACCAGAAGCAATTTCTTGCACTGTCACGTGTGTCACATTTTACTCCCATGTATCAATGGATGTCGAGCAGGACAAATGTGGATTACGAGTCTGCCACCATCAATCCGCGTAGCCTTTGCACGTGCATGAATTTGCCAGGTAATTGCTCCCGTCCAGCATAACACAGCATAACAATTATAATTTAGAGCCTCACGTTTGCACGTACGGCGAACGAGCCACAATGTAATGGAAACCACCGGCACGGCCATGCCTGCAGTAAATAGTACCTTTATGGAGATAATAACGGGTTTTTTTTGTTTTTTTTATTGAGTCTGTCGCAGAGATGGTCATTAATCTTGGTGGCCATTTTGTGGCTGTGCAGCTAGCTTGTGCTCTGCTAGTTCATTTTAGCGGCATGAAATGAACCATGACGGTTGATGTTGTGTCTCCGTTTCATGCTTCTCTGTCTTCCCCAGGTAGGCTCGTGGGAGAACGGCGTCCTGAGACTGCGCTACCCGGCATGGTCCCGCTACGGGCCTTTCCTCAAACCTCCGGATGACGCACAGCACCTGCACGTGGTCACGCTGGAGGAACGTCCGTTCGTCATTGTGGAGCTGGCCGACGCGGCGTCCGGAACTTGCATCCGAGACTCTGTGCCCTGCCGGCGGCCCCTCAATGTCAGGTTTGATGGCTTTTTACGAAGCGAGTCGTGACGTGATCATTCAACAAACAAAAGTAGCCCATTGTGGAATTAGCCAATTGATTGTGTTCTGGGAACAATTTAATGTAGCTGTATTTGCAATCCCCTACGTGGCTGGAAAGCAAATTGCGCTGTCTGGTTCCTGAGCCATCAAGATGCCCTCCAACATCAGTCACCTCCCCAAATGGCGGCCTCTTTACCGCTTGACCGTAATCAATATCGAGCGTCTCTCCCGAGGAATGACTCGGAGGATTTTGGGGGAGTTGCACGTGGCCACGATGACACGCTATAGTTCATCACGTCCCGAAGGCGTGACATGCCTATCCGTCAGCTCGCTCTCACTTTTTCCTTCAAAATCTTTCCTTTGACTGGTTCCCAGTGCCAATCACGAGGGAGCGGCTCCCGTCAAGCAATGCTGCAAGGGCTTCTGCATCGACATCCTCAAGAGATTGGCCAAGATCGTCGGCTTCACCTACGACCTTTACCTCGTGACCAACGGGAAGCACGGCAAGAAAATTGATGGCGTTTGGAACGGCATGATCGGAGAGGCGAGTATTTGCGCCTGCCGGCTTGTTTACCCGCGCTTCCTAACGTCAGCTTCGGTAGGAGACTCAGGGTGATTAGCCAAATGAGGCTACATTCAAATCTCGCTAGTGGTTTTCAATTTTCTCCGAGTTCGATGCGTCTCATCAAAGCGCAGAGCATTTTTTTTCTCCGGCTGACCTCTCGTCGTCACAGCTTTAAGAACGTTCCTACTGTGCTCTTTCTGACTTGAACCCCGGCCACGGCTGTCCATCAAATCTATTTTCACACACAAAAGGGCCAAGCAAATGTTGTCTCAGACTGGCGTATGCCTTTTGATCAGATGTTCCAAAGCCTGCCATTCTTTGATCAGGTAATCCAGACTTGGCAAAGTTGAGGGGGAGGGCACCCGGTGTTCCGCTTGGGTTCATTTTTCTGCTGATTTGCTCTGAAGATTGGATGTGCCATGTCTAATGTAGATTAGCACTTCACTTGTACAATCAGCTGACTTTCAGGGTTTTTTTTTTCCCTAAACGGTGGCTGAGAGCAGACATACTCATTTAGTATGCTAAAGAGATGCAGGGGAGACACATGTTCTGTATTTATACCATATTGTGCGCTGAATACATGAACATTTTACGGGTCTGCAAATGGTCAGTGTGGAATCATAATTAAAGAGGATCAGATGAAGAATTTCTACGTGGTTGGTTCCCATCCCCCTTTTAGGTGGTGTACAAACGGGCGGACATGGCCATTGGCTCTCTGACTATCAACGAGGAGAGGTCCGAGGTTGTGGATTTCTCCGTCCCTTTTGTGGAAACGGGGATCAGTGTCATGGTCTCCCGTAGCAACGGAACTGTATCACCATCTGCTTTCCTAGGTAAGGTTTATCTGAGCTATAGAAACATGTTGATATTGTTGAGATTGCGAAAAATGTCTTTGCAGCTTATGCTAACTCTAAATCAGGGGTGCTCAATACGTCGATCGCGATCGACTGGTCGAGCTACTACTGGTAGATCGCATGACGTTAAAAAAAAAAAAAAAAAAAAAAAAAAAAAAAATCCTCACCGCAGCAAGTTTAACGGCCGCACACACACGAACCGCCAAAGTTTATAAGGTAATCAACGCACGCACTCGCTTTTTTCTGTTAAACAAAAGAAAGTTTGTGACCATCAAAAATGAGTGGGGTTGCTGGACCAAGTAAGAAGCCAAAAACGTATCACTTTCATTCGGAATGGGAGTTGGACTTTTTTCTCACAATGTCATTTTCTAAGTGCGTTACAAAAATACACGCACTATATTATTTATTTATTTATTTAATTCATTGTAGTGGGTAGATCTTTGTGACTTGGTCATTTTAAAAGTAGCTCGTAAGCTGAAAAAGTTTGAGCACCCCTGCTCTAAATGCTCAAGTTCACACTGTCAAAGTATTTATGACCTTCTGGAGAGTTGTTTTATTTTTTATTATTTTTATTATTTTTTCATTATTATTTATTTTATTATTTTTCTATCTATTTATTTATTTACTGGAGTGTGTGTTTGCTCCCAAAGAGCCGTACAGCCCAGCAGTGTGGGTGATGATGTTCGTCATGTGCCTGACCGTAGTGGCTGTGACTGTCTTCATCTTTGAGTTCTTCAGTCCCGTGGGCTACAACCGCAGTCTCCAAAATGGCAAGAGTGAGTGATGAGTCCGTTCGCTCTGTTTTTCCCTGCCTGATAGATGGATAAGTGTGAAGGCACTCCGTCACTGTCGCCACACGGATCAAACGGACAAATAGTGAGCACACGTCTGGGTTGGGGTTTGGAGCTACTACTGAAGCTAACCTCGGGAAAATCTTCATTAATAATGGAGTGGATTTTAATTTTTGTTTTCCCACAATGAAATGGATGAGAAGGCTCCTTAACTGGTACTCCTAAAGGTGTTACGATACCTTTGAGGTTCCATTACTGTGAGATCAAAGTTGTGATATTCACTGGCGGCACTAGGATTTTTTTTCCTTGGGGGGGGCGGGGGGCATGGATATCTCAGGGGACCGTAAAACATTTTTTTTTATATACTTTTACAAACCCAGGGACGAGTTGGAATGTGGGGAAAACTTCAGAAAATACCAAAAATTCAATTATCAAGAGTCTCCTAGCGCACGTGGGTAACGTGAGCTAACTTTCTCTCATTGCCAAAAAGATGCCAGAAGCGAATAAATACAGCTGTTATATTTCCGCGCCACAGGAGCTGATGTGAGTTGACAACTTTTAAGAAAGATACAAAAAAAAGGCACCTGCTTCGTATTTAAAAATGTATTTCCCTCAGTGGCTCCATGTGCCATTGTTGCTGATTTCCTTTTCCACCTTCACTTTCTGAGTGAGCTGTCACAGAGAGTTACGTTTAAGAGGCGGCGGCGGTGGCGGCGTGCTTCCTTGATGCTCCCGCACAGCGGGCGCTCGGCATCTTGGCGCACAAGGAAATATGAGCGGTGTCATTTCGGAGCATGGGTAGCGTGTCGGGGGTGATTGTTGCAAAGCACGCTTGACTTGAACGTAATATGCTGCCCCCTATTGAGCCGGAGTGCCAAACATAAATCACCCGATTGTACAAATCAGCCACGAGCGGCGGGCAAAGAGGCGCTCGTCAAACTGCATCCGAGTTTGTCTAACATAGAAGAGGCCATCTATTATTCAGCGCGGCACTTTGTACTCCCGTGTGCTTTTTTAAATGTCTCTGATGCGAGTCTTCTCACCGCACGATTGCTTCACTTTGGGTAGATTTAACGGAGTCATCCCGCTTCTTCCTCACAACAGCTTGAATACGGCGCGCCGTGAGATTACGTTTATTGGTAACATCATGTCGCAGCTGTCCCCGCAAGTCACGCTCGGTGACTTACAGGATGAGATTTGCTGTC
Organism: Syngnathus scovelli; assembly: GCF_024217435.2. Taxonomy (NCBI): domain Eukaryota; kingdom Metazoa; phylum Chordata; class Actinopteri; order Syngnathiformes; family Syngnathidae; genus Syngnathus; species Syngnathus scovelli. Next base: position 11,325,062 of record NC_090855.1, read on the forward strand.
AATATGCTCGCTCGATATTTTTAAAAATACGGCCCAGCCATTTTACACATCATTCGCCGAGATATTTTACAAGCACTTTTCTTTCTCTCCCTCAGAGGCCGGAGGCTCGACTTTCACCATCGGAAAATCTGTGTGGCTTTTATGGGCCATTGTCTTCAATAACTCGGTGCCGGTGGAGAACCCCAGAGGAACGACGAGCAAGATCATGGTGCTGATCTGGGCCTTTTTCGCTGTCATCTTCTTGGCCTCGTACACCGCCAACCTGGCGGCCTTCATGATCCAGGAGGAGTACATCGACACCGTGTCGGGGCTCTCGGACAAGAAGGTACTGACTTCGTTGCTTGAATGCTAATGATGCTAATGCTAATGTACTGGGAAAAAAAGGCAAATTGAAGTCGTAAGGGAGTCCAATCCCATGAATTTAAACGTTGAAATTGATTACAGCGGAGAGTGTGAAGAAAAGGATCAAATTGAACATCACGCTATTACCACACTTCTGGAATACTTAAAAAGCACTTGTGAGGACGATAAAAATCCACAGCTTGACCTTTTTTTCCCCCACGCTCAACAACTTAGTCTGCGAAAAGGGGGACAGAAATGGGTCAGACAGATTGGTGCACAGCCTGAGGTGTCTGATGGCCCTTTCGTCGCCTTCAGTTTCAGCATCCCGAGGAGCAGTACCCACCACTGAAGTTTGGCACCGTGCCCAACGGCAGCACGGAAAAAAACATCCGCTCCAACTACCCGGACATGCACCAGTACATGGGCAAATACAACCAGAGAGGAGTGGAAGACGCCATTCTCAACCTCAAGACCGGGTTGGTTTCCTCCAACATTCCGCGTCGGTTTGCTCCATAAATGTTTTCGCCTCATAATCACATTTTTCCTCCAGAAAGATTAGCGCTCTTTATTTGTTACTTTGGGGACGCGTTGAAACACTTCTGGCTAGTAATTGTGTTCCTCGCACATATTAAAGATGGGGAATATATTTCAGTTGCCGTGGCGACCGACTTGACTCACTTCCCCCTCCAATGAGTCTGCTCTTTCTGGATACACAAAATTGCCTCGATTTTAAACCTGAAAGTCTTCATAATTACACGATGATGGTTTCCTTACATCAAAACATGGCAAAAAACACAAATGAGAATCCGTGTTATTATTGCTGCTTAGTTGACTTTCTTTGATTAGCAGTAGATTTATGTCAGCAGATTTTAGTGTAGAGTATTACAGGCTAGTAAAGAAGCCCGAGCCCACCAAAAATGAGCGGCAAAGACACCATGGGGATGCTCGTCTCTCTATTATGCCAGCGTGTTAAAACACACAAACAAGTTCAAACAGAAATAAAACCAAAGCAGATACTCAACTGGCTTGCTGAGATTTACAAAGAAATCCAAAGAGAAGAAAAATTAAATTGCCGGTGAATAATTAAGGAAGGTCCCTGATTTAAAAAAAAGAAAGAAAGAAATGGGGGTGGACAAGAATGACGGGAAAATCAATCAAATCAATCACTCAAATCGTTTTGATTGGTCGTGATTGAAGTCAGATGTGAGTACACCCACAACGGCGCAGCCCCCCCTCACGAAATGACTACAATTCGAAAACGTGCCAGCCTACGTACATGACCAACAACAGCACAGCACCTCGTTTAGCCCCCCACCCCGGGCAGCCATATTTGTTTTGCGTAATCCCCGTTTATTTGATCCCGAAACTGTCATGGTTCTTGGCGCCCAGAAGCCGCATCAGCTCACACATAACTCACCGTTGTGTGTGGCGCTTTAAATAATTGAAACTATTGCCGCTGCTGTTTTGTCTCTTGCTTCCATTCCAGCTCCTTCGCAACCGAATCTTGATCGTTCATCTCCCGTCTTCACCTCCATTTTGGTCTTTTCTCTTTCTCACTGTGTGTATTTAAACTTCCTAATCCTTGGTGCTCTCGCCCGTGTCTTTTCCCCCCTGAAGTGTGTAAATCTTTTTCCTCCTCTCTCTCTATTTCGCCTTCTTGTCAGCGTGCTCTTCACTTCGTATAAATCCTCTTTCCCCCCCCTCTGCCTCCCACACATCCATTTCCCTCATCTCTGCGTCATTTTTATTCTTCTTGTTTTTGCTCTCAAACTGGTTTTTGCTATACCGCCCATTTGACATGCGTGGACTGAACTTTTTATTCCGCTACCATCATTCCATTCCCTCACACCCCTAACTCCCTTCCCAATTAGTTAATTACTACCAATTTGTTGCCAAGATGTATGAAATAAATCGGAATATTTGACCGTGATAACCGTTTCATCCCTACTCGCTTCTGCCAACCCCCTCGTTCCTCGATTAAATGATGAATGGATATTTTTTTTCTTTGATCCCTTCACAGGAAACTGGATGCTTTTATTTACGATGCTGCGGTATTGAACTACATGGCCAGGAAGGACGAAGGTTGTAAGGTACGAAGCCAGCACAGCGGACATAAATAGAGAGATGTTGACATATATACTCAGCTTGTCCTTTTTTTTTGGGTCTCTCCCTCCAATCCAAGGTGATGACCATAGGCTCGGGGAAGGTTTTTGCCACCACAGGCTACGGTATCGCCCTGCACAAAAATTCACGCTGGAAACGTCCTCTTGACCTGGCCCTTCTGCAGCTGGTGGGAGATGGTGAGAATGACGGCGAGGAAATCATGACCGTATTTTTCAGACTATGAGGCACACTTCAAATGCTTTCCATTTCCTCCAAAAATCCACAGAGCGCCTTAGAATTATGTCTATTTGAAGTTTGGCTCATTTGATGGACTGATTTGTTTTCCCATTCATTGAGATTGTGCCTTATATTCCCAAAAATAGATAGAGATAAAGGTAAATCATAGGTGTCAAACTCAAGGCCCAGAGGCCAGATACGGCTCACCACATCACTTTACGTGGCCCGCAAAGATATAATTGTGCATGGACTTCATGTGTCAATCTTAAAATTACAAATTGTCTTCACTTTAAAAATGAATAGAGATATTGCTACCAATTGTATCACCATTCATTTTTTTTAATATTTTATTATTATTTTTTTTAAACAAGTCCCGGATTTCAAAACTAGTTATTAATCAGTTTGTTGCATCAACTATATTGTATATAATATAAGGGGTTGACATATTGGCCCTTCCAAGGAAACAAAACTGAGTTTGACACCCGTGAGGTAGATGTGAACACGCAGGAGGTTCGATGATAGAGAGCATGTGGATGTTAGACAATGCTTGTAAGGTGTTTTGCTCAGGACAAGGGGAATAATGGTGTGTAGGAGAGCTGAAGGTGGGAAGAGAGATACCTAAAAGGTCTCTTGACTGTCAGGCAGTGAGTGGGAAACAAAACTGGGAATGGCACCAAGAGGAATATTGAAATGATTGCTTGAGTAACACTGTTCTTTGGAGGGGGAGATGGGGGGCAAGGGTCTCCCCCCTGCTTTTGTGCTCTGAATCACAAAACGCTCTTTCCCTGCTCGGGACGGTGCAAAAAAAAAATTATCTTTGTGAGTCCGTGTCGAAAAGGCTCATCACGACTCGAGTGGTGATTTTACTCTTGTTGCAGATTAGCTGACGCTGTCATAGACGGGGTGGGGGTGGGGGGGGGGGGGGGGGTGCAAGGGGGAAAGAAAATGATGAAAGTCTACGGACGTGGGTGACTCAAGATGGCAATAAGGATCAGATATTATAAGTCGGTTGATTGTCAAAACAGAAGCTCAGGAGATTTATAGAAAAATTTAGCCCAATTCCTAAACTATAAATATAGGTGACATTGGAGTTAAATGGGGGGGGGAGTAATAGACCAAAATTTGGAAACATTATTACAATCCTCTTTGTCTGCTGCAAACTGTATTTGGGATTATGGCAGGCGCGCGATAGAGAAAATCAATTTTGCAATCAGCGTACAAATGCTCGATTGTCATTTTACATTGTCCGCCACACGCATTTCTTGTCACAATGCTCAGCTTTCCCAAATCAGCTTTGCTTATGGCGCGAAGGCAGACGAAGGCCTTTAGTTGTTTCTGGCATGCAGACACTTTAGCTGCTTATAGTGCTGCTTTGGTGCCAAGATCTATTAAATAAGGCTGGCCACTGCCGCCAAATAACTGGACCGGGAGAGGAGGAAAATGGAGAGCGCAGAGTAGCTTGACATGCAGGAGATGCTCCTTCTCTCAGTTTTTTTTTTTTTTGTTTTAGTCGATTTCTTTTTTTTTTTTTTGTGTTTTGAGGCACAGAAAACTTAACTTTAGAAAAATTGAGCCTAGGCTGCTTGTACAAAAGGTCCAAATTTTGTTTTGCCTCGCTAACTTGAAAATACAATACAATTGTGCTGGAGTATTTTTTAAATGTCTGATATTGTTAGTAGTATTTTTATGTACCTGTAGATACAGTTTATAAATGACGTCTTTCAGTGTAAAAGAGCTGTTAGAATAAGCAGTCAACTGACTGGCTTAATCAAAATTTAAAAAGTCTGCACACCCCCGCTTTTGTTATATGAAAAAAATAACATACTACAATCTCAACATTGGTTAAAGGTCACGTTAATCGGGAACATTTAGGAATGACTTGTCTTCGGATAGGGGTGTGAAGACTTTTTATACCACCATATGTGTGGACAAAAAATGGTCATGTAGTTAAATTTTCATTGACTATGGAAAAAAATCGTTTTTGGCAATACGGCCACTTAATCGAGTAATCAACGAATATTCCTTGTGTGGAATTTTCTTGCTATGTTTCAGTATGCACCCGCGCTTATCGACTCTCGGGGTGCTGTTGAATTAGACGAAGGTTTTATTGGAGTGGATTACTAAAGAAGCGGATTACCGTGGAGGAAAGGGACCCGACACCCTCAGCCCGGCTAAGACGTGTCACCGGGTTACATCATCACCGTAGTGTGCCGTGTCATTTTCCACGCTGAGCTTTGTTTTGTCAAGCCAAAGAATGGTTTTGATCTTCCTATCGTTGCCTCCGGTGCACGCCATCTATTGAACTTGCTACATCTCGTTTCCCGATAGAAATGCCGACTCTGCACTCTTGTCAGCCCCCATTTCCATTTTTCACAATATTCAATTTTTTTTTATTCACTAAGTAAAACGCTGTGGAAAGTGAGTTTTGAGCTTTTTTTGCTGGCTAGTTGTTTTTCAGCGGGTTCCTATCAAGGTATTTGACGTGTGATTATAGCACACGATTGTTTGGGTCACGCTTGCACGGATGCGGAAGAGCTCGGCCTCTCCGGACATGTTTGGCAACATGCCGCATCTGGCGCGTACACGGCAGCCGAGTGTGCGAGCGCACAAAAACAATTCTTTCTAAATAATTGGGCCTGTTCCCCAGCAGTTGGGCTTAAAATTGAGGCACTCTGCAATGTTTTCTTTATGAACTCTCGGCAGCTTACTTAGCCCAACCGTGCAGTAAACTGTAGTCTCGGATATATCACGCGGTGGATTAAAATGACAATTCTTTATTCTTCCTTATAAAAATATGAACAAAAATGTACTTTGTGCAAAGCAGAACTTGAGCCTTGCCTCTCCCAAGGAGATCACACAAGACCCGACTGACACGTTGACCCTTTTGTCCTTTTGGTGGCGAGCAGGAAGGTGTTTACTTATGATAATGACTTCCAGCTGGCTTGCACTCGTACGTTACAAGAAAATTGATTTCGGGACACGGGTGCGAACAAGGGCGGCACCATGTTGTCAAAGAGCAAGCGGGTCTCAGGTCACGTGCAACCTTGTCTGTTTACCTTTGCTCCGGGATTCTTGCTGAAGTCGACGTCACCAATGAATGTTTTTGCCATTTGTCTTACCTTAAAACATAGGTGTCAAACTCAAGGCCCGGGGGCCAGATGCGGCCCGCCGCATCATTTTATGTGGCCCGCAAAGACAAAACTTCACGTGTCAATACTAGATTAAAAATTTAGTTCACTTTTAAAAAAATAGAGATATTGCTAGCAGTTTCTATTATGATTCATTTTTTAAAATATTTTAACAGTTTTTACTTGTCTCTTATTCCGAAACTAGTTATCAGTTTGTTGTGTAGCCTATACTGTATACAATAAAGGGCTTTGACAGTCATAATGGCCGACTATGATTTGTTTGACACCCCTGCTTTGAAACGAACCACAAATGACGCTTAAGGGAATTTTATGTTTACATCTCGGATCGGATTAGCAATATTAGACTGTGTTTGTGTCGATTTATGAGCTTGTTTACAGCTCATCAGCAAAATCTGCAAAATCCAAATGATGATGCCAATCATTTGAATCAGGTGCCTTAGAGGAGGGAAACATCTAAAAGGATAGCGGCCCTCATGGACTGGCGTTCCACACCCGTTAATTGACCCAAACCCAAATATTAACCTCTATCATCCTCGGAGTGCGCCCTCTCTTGAAGCAATGTGGTACTGCGCCCACTCCACTCATTTTTATGCCGAGTACATCAGAGCCCATGTATGACAAGGTGATGCTCGTCAAAAAGCAATTTGATGGAGCATTTTTTCTTTTGGGACGCCTTGCACATCCCAGAAAGGGACACCAGATATGTGAAAAGTCTTCCACTTTCGTGAGTCCATTTGTGGTTTTGTGCCTGACCTGACCTGCCGGCGACGACAGAGGTGAAGTGCGAATTTGACTCACCTGTCAGATTTGGCAGACCTGAGCAGGCTGCGACCGAAAGGTAGAGACAACTGCCAAGGCGAAAGTCCAAAGGTGGCAACGAGCAGGAGGAAAGAGAGCCGCAACGAAGATGCACGCGATGCATCGCAGATGCGTTGTCTCCATTAGCGTTTAAGACAAGAAGTTCTGTTTTGGACCGTAAAGAACGTGTTTATGAGGCGAATCGGGATGGCTGACTCGTTACCTGCCGTCGAGCCGCAGTGTGTCCATCTGTCGGTGCACTAATGATGTTCTACGGGAGCCGCCTTTCCCAAGTCGCTCAGATGACCGAGCCCCGCAAGCGAAGATAATGATGGCACCATCGGAAAGCTTTTCACAGGCCGCCACGCGTCATGTTCAAAGCAGCAGCATGACTTGGCCGCTTGACTTGTGCAACAAACTGTAACCTTCAGCCATGTTTTTTTTTTTTCCTTCGTGGCACCGCCATTAGCGCTACAGCAAGCTCTCATTACGAGCTATGTTGGTCAGAACGCCTCTTTGTTTCCATCATGAATCATACGCTTCGTTTTCTGGCGAGCCATCGCTATGGTTACGCCGCCAACCCCTGCCAGCCAATCATAGGTTGGCGGGGCACTTTGCATTTGTTAGGTCGCTGAGCTCATTAATGAAAATTCCGTGTTTGAGGTAAAGCGGTCCCGCCTGATTGCTGGCAGGTTAACTGATGGGAATCTCGCATTCCTCTGAGCTTCATACCTTGATGGCAATGCTGACCATCCTGGCGCCACAATTAAATGATTATGATCTTCCCCTTCTGCCAGTCGCTGTCGGTCCCTATCAGCTCTTTCTTTGCGATCGCCCTCCTCCTTTTCGCAGTCATCGCCTTCGGGCTTGTGGAGTGTTGCTGTTGTTTGTCATTATGACACAATCTCAGCCTCTCGTCCTCCGTCTGTTTGTCACGTTTCTCCCGACGTGCGAGTGGACCGAGACGGAACGCCGCCCACTCGCGCCACCTTAATAAACATTCCCTCGGACGCTCTCATTCCATGCTTGTTTTGCTGACCCCCCCACCCCGGCCTCCCTTTCTCATCCTCTCCATTTACTCTTGCTTACTATGTTGAGATTAGGTTGTCGGTGTCATTTAACTTCCTGAGCCACTTCATTGTTTTGGAGTCTCTCTGAGTGACCTTCCTCTTTGTGTGTGTTTTTGGAGATACAAAAGAGAGATTGTTTTTGTATTATTGACCCCTGACCTCTTGAAGCCCACAGCGAATAAGGAACTAAAAGAAAAACACAACACTACGGAAACACCGCCTCAGTGTGAACCCTTTAGATCCATCCATCTCTGTCAATCTGAATTGATCTCAACCTCAACTATTTCTCCTTCTCATCTTTATCTTTCCCGTCCCCCACTTGTGCCCTTTGCAGATGAAATTGAAATGCTGGAGCGCCTTTGGCTGTCAGGTATCTGCCATAATGACAAAATTGAGGTGATGAGCAGTAAGCTAGATATTGACAACATGGCTGGGGTCTTCTACATGCTTTTGGTGGCTATGGGCCTCAGCCTACTGGTGTTTGCCTGGGAGCACTTGGTCTACTGGAAGTTGCGCCATTGCATGGCCACCAGCTCAGGCAAACTGGATTTCCTTCTAGCCATCAGCAGGGTAAGTCTTTCAAACGTACGTTTTTCTTGTTTGCTCATCGATGCCGCAACTGTGACAGAGTTCCGCCTGTGAATCAAACTGATGAATTAGTCTCTGTATAATGATCGCTCAATGTCAGGACATCAAATATAGAACAAAAATATTTCGGAATAATTCCGTGCGAGTGTGAGCCTTTGGAAGTGTGAGGTCTGGGGTCAATTCAATTCCCCTCCGTCACATGAAGGGATTAATTGAAATTCAATTCTGCTCACAGCCCGGATATCCCGGTCCTTTGACAGTGACCTTGCAGTCACGCACCATATGCTCGCCATTATATCCTCAGAGATAATCTTTCCTCACCAAGTTGTAATTGATGCAGTTGATGTATTTACATGATCGATCATTAATCAACAACCAAACAGTTGCTTGCCTAATAGCGATCCAGCGATCTATCTTCTGCATATTCTTGGGAGTGTCTCTCACTCTGTTTTTTCCCCCCCACAAATTGAACTAAAATCTTGTGACAATCTCCTATTTTTATTCTCTTCTCCTCAGGGCATGTATAGCTGCTGTAGCTTTGAAGATGAAACCGCACCAGGGGGTGCTAAATCATTGACTTCTCATCACCATACGGCGATGGTTCCTGTCCCATCCCAAGCGCACGTTATTTCGACGTCAATGACCAGCCCGGCTATTGTCATAGCCCAGCAGCAGCAGCAGCAGCAAACGCCTCAGCAGCAAGCGCAGTCAGTGTACAAGACACCTCTACCTGGCTCTCCTCCCACCGTGGTGCGTTCAGGAACAGCAGTGGGTCCTTCCAGCACCCCCATTGCCGGCGCACCCCTCCCTTGCTCCACCTTCCTGCCCCGGCCAGATCGCAGACTGGCTGTGGTGGATCGCTGGAGACTGCCCAAATCTGCGACAGCCGCCAACCCTCGGGCTGTAAGGGGGGGCATTCCTGACATGGGACCCTTTGCTCAAAAAGTCCCGGCAAACTGGGGCTCGTCTGCTGGAGGAGCTGGGGGACTTGATGCTTATAAGAGATACTATGGTCCCATTGACCCTGAGGGACTGGGGCCCTGCATGGAGCAGCAGGCAGGGTCCCAGACCCCCAAGACTCTGCCAAGGGGCCACCCCCAGCCCCCTCCAGCCAGTGTGGCCTTCTACTCAGAGAAGGGCATGGACCACGGGGTAGGGAAGAGGGCGGTAGGTGGTGGCAGCGGAGGTCAGGGGAAAGTGGCTGTTAAACCTCTCGGAACCCCGAGACTGCCTCCCAAGAGTCAAGCCCCTCTGCCTCCTACACCCCCACTGCCACAGCCCTCCCCCCCTCTCCCCTCATCCTTTTGGAGAAGGCGAAGGCCCAAGAAGCCCAAAGAACCCGGAGGGCCGCTGTATGAGAACATTCTGCCGCTGGGGCGGAGGGTAGAGGCACGAGATGGAGTGAGGGAGGGAGGAGGAAGGAGGGCACGCCCCCTTTCTCCCCCACTCTCACTTCCTGTGCCAGTACCCCTCAGCCCCTCCTACACCCCTCCCTCGCCTTCGGCGTCCTTGCACTATACGTCCACGTCATCTTCGTCCACGACGTCGTCCACGTCCACATCCTCGTCTGCTTCCTCGTCTCGTTCCAGCTCCCCTACATACTCATACAGCTCCTCCAGGAGCACCCGGGATAGAGCCCGAGGCCTTGACGAAGAGGAGGATGACGACGACGAGGAGCTGACGGAAGAGTCGAGCCTTCTCCTCGGGAGGGGGCGAGAGAGGGAACGCTCGGTCGTTCGGCCCCGCTCGTCCAGCCACGGGCGCCCGCCTCCGCCCGTACCCCCCAGGAAACCACGTGCATCCTGGGGCGACAGAGAACGTGAACGAGAGAGAGGGGGCAGCCAACTGTCTCAACTTCAAGAGTGGTGGGCGAGCTGGAGCGAGAGAGAAAAGAGCGGAGCTGGGGCAGATGCTGAGAGGCAAAAACGGGAGAAGAAGAGAAGAAAAGAGAAAGAGAAGAAGAAAAAGAAAAAGAGCAAAAAGAGAAAGAAGAGGGAAGAAAGGGAAAGAGAACGCGAGCGAGAAAGGAAAAGGCGGAAAGTGAAAAAGAAGAAGAAAAAGGCACTCAAGACCAAGAAAAGGAAGAAATCTACTGGCGGGAAAAGATCAGAGCCAGAAGACGGCGATGTAGAGCCAGAGAGGGAAGCAGAGGCGGAAGGAGAGAGGGAAGCGGGAATACAGGACTACTCTTCCTTCTCTGCCCAGTATCGGAATACCTTCGGGGAGAAGCGGCGGGATTCGTGGGAAGGAGAGCGGGAGAGAGCGGGAAGGGATGCAGGAGAGGAGGCCAATGACAGGGAAGGGGAGGACAGTGGGAGAAGTAGAGAAAGGCCATCCAAACCATCCCATCCTCATTCCAGACGTCGCACCCCCAGTAAGCGCTACCCTAACCTGAACAAACTCCCAGCCTCGGTCAAATTTTGGGTGAACGGAAGGGGGGATGACTCAAATACTCCCCCCACGTCCCTGCACCCCTTCCTCCCGTCCGGGAAGCGACGAAGAAGTGGAGGCGTAGATAGGGAGGAGGGCGCTAGGGGAGGAGAGAGGCGTCCCTTATTGATGCCTTATGAAAAGGAGAAGTCGCAGACCAGAGAGGGGCTTTCCCTGCAAGAGTGGGACTCAGATGATGATGACGATGATGACGATGATGAGGAAGAGGAGGACAGGGAAAGAGTTAGGGAAAGGGCAGGCGAGAGGGGGCGGAGGGCCGGTCGGGGAGCGCTGTCTGAAACGGATAGGTTGGACAGAAGGGCGGAGGACAGTTACTCGGATGAAGGTTCATCAGGCGAGTTTGGACGTTTTGAAAGGTACTGGGAGGGAGGCGGGGGCAACAGCTCCGGGGTAGGGGGGATAGGCGGCGGAGGGTGGTTCTTCGGCACGTACCCCTCCAGAGAGAGGGGAGGCAGCATCAATAGTCGGGATGATTCGTTGCTTGGAACGCGAGCAGAGGGATGGATTGGCACTGATTTCTGGAGCTCGGGCACAGGTGTAGGTTGGGAATCGGGGGGAGGGAGCGGGGGACTGGGCTCGCAGTGGCCACCGCCGCCCTCGGCTTTCCCTCCGCCGAGGAGATACTGGTCTATGGACAAGATCCCGATTAAAGGTGAGAAAAAGTGGAAGTCTGGAGGTAGGAAAAGTAAGAGGCAAGCGAGGAACAGAGGGGAAGAAGCTCGAAGGGCCACCATGTGTTCTTGTAGCCTTTACCCGCATCCGCATCCATACCCGCATCCGCACAGTCGCTCACACGCCTCTCATTCCAAAAGGTCACCCGCCTCACTGTCGCATAGCCAGGAAGAGCTTCTCCCCCATTGTCACAGTTTCAGCGGGGGCTCGCGACCCAAACCCCTTCCCTCAAAATCAGATCCCGGTCAGGCTAAATCAGGCAGCCAATTGAACCTCAGCACACAGCCTAGCGAGCTGGCACCTCAACCTCCACCGTCACCACCTCAGCAGCCATCTCTGTCTCCCACTAGCCTCCCGATGCCTATCCCGCCTCCGCCCTCCTCATCTTCGGTCCCGCCTCCGGCCGGGGTGGGGATGGCCGGCCCGAGCCAGATACAGGCTTCGGCCAGTGCCAAACTCCAATACCAGAGACTCCGTTCTGTGCCACAGCCACGAAGGTTCTACTCACCTCACCTGCCACTTAAAGCCAAGAGTCTGTGCTCGCGTCGAGGGTCAGCTCACTTCTCCAGTCTGGAGAGCGAGGTATGACAGGGGGAGACGAGAGAGGGAGACGAAGCAGCGAGAGCCTCTATTCTAGAGCGCCGTGGTGCCGCAGTAGCCGGATCCGGAGACGTGGCCGCCTTGGTAACCATCGCTAATCGGCTGGCGGCCTTCACAGCGGGAACAAACGTGGACCGGGGTCCCGCCGCCGCCGCCATTGCTCTGCATGAGAGCGACACCGCCGCCACCCGCTCCCTTGTACATGTTTTCGTAAGGGCAACGGTGAGACGCCACACCAGGTTAAGCTACACCCTCTCGGATGGACCCCACGACCACCGGAGTGAAGTCGAGGCTGCGTCGGCGGGGAGAACAGCTCCAGAACTACTCCTTTGCTCTGAGTTGAGCTTTGTGATGTCATCCGTTCTCCTGCCCTCACCGGGTCACCGCTACGGATAAGTCGAAGTCTCCAACCCGTGAGTAATGATGTCATATTTGTACACACGCGCAAAACGTCTCCCTCCCTCTGGCTGAGCTCAATTTGGTGGGTTCGAGGGGTCACGCGCCCTCCCTTGTGGCGTTTTTCAACACAAATGCCGGACTGCTTCTCAAAGGTGAAGAGATGAGCCCCTCTTGTTTGTAAATCATTTGAAAAGCAATCCTCTCCCCTCTCTCGTGAGCCCAACCGTCACCTTTCACGGGGCAGTGAGGACAATGCGACTTATGCACTCTTTGACCTTGCAACACCATCAGACCCATCTAGCTCTACCCCTCCCCCCTCCTCTCTGTGATGTCACATTTTATTAGAAACCAGTGGGGTCGACCGTACAGGATCCATTCCTCCTTGTCGGAGTTGTGGCTCCAACCAGAACTGAGAGTATTTGAACAAAAAAAAAATATTTAAAAGGGAAAGAAGAACAAAAAAAAAGATGTGTAGCATCGTCTTTATTTTCTTGACACTGTCTTTGATCTCCAACCTTGTTTTATGTTCTGAATATATTCCTCTCACTTGGTTCATATTTTGAGAAAGATGAGGCTGGATGTGGCTCGTGTTGGACGTGGGAAAGATTCAATTGTGCCAAATATCCCCACGATTGCTTTTAGGTGCTTTTTACATGATTTATTGTCACGGTGAACGTGCTCCGTTATTGTCCCACAGCACACACCATCCTATAATCGGATCAAGGGGATGATTGGTGCAGTATTTGTAATTGGCACTAGATGGCCGCATAATATTCAAGTAAGCTTTGGAGACAATTGTGGAATTATTTGAATTTACATAATAGACGGCGCCGCCGCTTATTGTTTTTACCAAAGTGGCCATTGGCAAGATGAAGAACGGAAAAGTGGTTTAAAAAATAATTAAAAAAAAAAAAAAAAAAAGCAACTCTGTCATCCAGCCAGCTTTTGGAGATTGTTTACATGAAGCACAAGTATTTTTCAGGCATATGTGCAACAGGTCGTTATTTGCCGGCACGTTTAGAAGAATCACCTATTTTTAATGAGCGCAATTTATTACAGATCCAATTGGAACGCTCGTTTTTTTTTTTTTTGTCTCTTTGGGTTCAGCTTCTGTTTGGGAAATTAGGCTGAAAGATGTTCTGCAAACGGTTTGTGGCACGCATTCAGTGGCTAATAACTCGAATTATGTAAGACAGTCTGATTGAGCAATATTCCAACCTTCGATGTGACTGACGGGGGATGCCACAGCTGAAACTTTCATCGTATTTCAAACGAAGCATTTTTATCAGCCGGGCTCCGACCTTGCGAATGTGTGATTTACTTTGGATGGGTCCGCTCCAATTCGGTTGGGTGTGATTTTGAACGAAGTCGACTTCGATCGAGCGGCACGCCTCGGAAATGTTTTTGTGTAAGCGGTGCCAGTTGTTGCTGGGGCATTTGACAGATTCCATTTGCTCCACCGAATCTCTCACACTAAGACCAGCCACAGCCCAGCTCTTCTTCTACTGTAGTTGAATGTAGCGTTGTCACGATGTAGCAAAAGGACATCCACTTTTAGACTTTGTAGCTTTTTGGATGCTGTCGATAAAGGCTGGGGGGGGTTGACTTGCGGTATGAGGGACTGTGTGTTGTATTTGTGCATGTTGTCACAGATCAAAGGCTTAGTCGACCTTCTCAATCCTCCCTTGCGAAAATATCTTTTTGCTTTTTTTCTACGACTGCGTGGGGGAATTTCAAGACAAAAATGTCAATCTGTCACCATAACAGAAAAGCTCCTTTTGCTATTCTCACTCAAGCCCCGCCCCCTAAGAATCAGTGCATGTTGAACTGAATTAAATTTCCAAGATTTGTGTTGAGAAAGCCTTGTTGTTGGATTCGGAGCAAAACGAAGGCCTGCAATGAATGACATCGAGCGGTATTGATTTCAAATGAGGCGCTAATTCTAAAGTCTGTGACTGCATGAACAGAAGTGTCTCTTCAAATATTTTGCTCCTTTTTGAAAAGATTATTTTCTTTCATGCTGAGGAGAAGGAAAAAAAAATATGAAAATATACTGTTTTTGAGAATGTACCATGTTATACTGTGATTTAACTGAGATATTTTATTGTATTCAGATCATTTGAATTCTATTATTTATCAAGAAATATATATGTACAAATAAATATATACATATATATATATACAGACAGACACAGGTATGTATATTAGTTAAGTTTGGTATATTTGGAGGAAGTGTTAGATGAACTAGTTTTAAATGTTTTAGCTTTGTAGCAAAACTAGAACCTGAAATCATTTTTGAATTTTGATTCCTCCTATATGACTGTGAAGACTTTAGTGCCTGTGACAAAAAAGACAAGTAAAAGTCTCAACTCGCTTTTCATCTGTATCTACCACAGCTAATTGCTCTGTCACTCCTCTCGTACTACCTAGGATTACTTTCCGATGCCCCCCCTCCCCTCCCTCCCTCCCTCCCTCCTCCCACATCACTATGTTCCTTGGCACAGTCTGCGGTCTCTTTTGCTAGCTCGCC